>NW_013670421.1:81537-83577 GCF_000517525.1 Limulus polyphemus | reverse complement strand
GACGGTATTTTAACAGATATTTATTGTAGAGAATATGCTACATGTTTTGACGGTATTGTAACATATATTTATTGTAGAGAATATGCTACATGTTTTGACGGTATTGTAACAGATATTTATTGTAGAGAATATGCTACATGTTTTGACGGTATTTTAACAGATATTTATTGTAGAGAATATGCTACATGTTTAGACGGTATTTTAACAGATATTTATTGTGGAGAATATGCTACAAGTTTAGACGGTATTTTGACAGATCTAAATACTGTCGAACTACTTGTAATTTATTTAATACCATAAATGTCATTTGGTTAGAAATGTTAACTTAATGTTAACTTACTACATACAGTAATAGAATTTCCCACGCATGTAATCATAGTATCTCTGCTAATCGTTTGTCCAATTTCAAACTCAAGTTGTGGTGTTTTCCAAATGATTATGATGAAATATTATTCGGAAGAAATGTTTTAAGTACTTCAACTAATAATTTCTAAACTGAGCTTTAATTGGGTGAAAATTTTGGAAAACTATATATTTCTACCATAATACAATCAGTATATAGTAGACAAAATAATGTATTAAGTGTTCTATTGGGCCAGCCCTGACTAGTGGTTAACGTGTCGGGCTGCGGGAAGGAAGTCAAGGACTCGATTAGTGAAGACACTGAACACGCTCCACACTTTCAGCTATGGGCGAATTATAAAACCGGTAGTCATTCTAATGACGGCGAGTGTTGCTGGTTGCCTTCCATCTGGTCAGTACTTCAAAATTAAAAACGGCTATATTTAAGTCTTAGGAATCTCTGACCACAGCGTTAAGCCCAAGCACGCGAAAAGTACTATTTATGTTTAAAAAATCTCATTCCAGTTGTTCAATTTAACACAGAAGTAACCTTAACAACAAATAACCAAGTCTAACATCGTTTATATCTGATTTAATCAAACATTTAATGGCGTTTAAGCGGAAAACTAATCCATTAACAAGCTTCTCTTTAACTAAGGTTTTGTGTTTTATTCTGTCTCTTTCTCAGTGGACTTACTTTCTGTAGTCCATCAGTTTACCACGGATCATTACTCTAAATACTTTCACAGGTAGGCGTAGAAAAAAAAAAAACCAGCTGGAACTAACAATCCATGTTGTCACATTTTGGAGTAATTTTTTTCTTCAAGAAAGTGTGGACAGGAAAAAGTTAAGAAACCAGAATTGTTTTGGTCTACTTAACACGTATCCATAACAGATGACTACCATAGCATGTGGCATTAAGGCCTGAATGTCAGGTAAAACCGGTTCCGCCAAAATAAATTATGCGACTCACTCATAAATAAATATATAAAAAAAAACCACCCGTGCTCCACTTTGTTAGACCTATTGCCACAGGCTCAGGGCTAAAAATTCACCCAAGTGGTCTGAGTGGTGTTTACTGAAGGGTATAGAGAAAGGAAAGAACGAGGTCACTTAACAAGGAAATTCTTGTTCCCCACAGTTCCCCGACACTGAACGCCTGCACAGTTCACCAGAGATTTGATAGGGTTAGCTATCAGTGCATACTATAACTAGAATGCCATTATCAACTTACAAAATACTTCGTCCAGTACGTTAGATAAAATAATTTAACGACTGTAGTAGCATCAACTTTCACACTGAAGTTTCTGTTGCTTAATTAAATATCAAGCGGCTATAACTCGAACATTTGCATCTTCTGACGCCTCATCTTGTGGTAGTAACTCACACACATATTTTGTTTACACGTCGTTAAAATTAGACTTATGTTTTACTTAAATAAACTGTATAAATTCATTTTCCAGAACAGTAGAATTCAGTAATAATAAAATAACGCACTTCCAAAATAACTTTAGACTATTGTACACGTTCATAGTTCCACGTGTTACTGTATCTTTTTCTCTCGAGAGATATCTACGTTAAGCTCTCCAAAAGACAGTGAATTGACACTTTTGAAAACTAGATGGCCTCACCACCGTATGTTTGTTTGTTTGTTTTGAATTTCGAGCAAAGCTACACGAGGGCTATCTGCGCTAGCCG
>NW_013670421.1:58215-80587 GCF_000517525.1 Limulus polyphemus | reverse complement strand
TCTTTTCCTCCTCACATCACTAACCAATTAATTATTGTCATTACTCCTCAACGTTACTCCTTACATCACTAACCAGTTAATTATTTTCACCACTCCTCAACGTTACTCCTTACATCACTAACCAGTTAATTATTTTCACAACTCCTCAACGTTACTCCTTACATCACTAAATTAATTATTGTCATTACTCCTCAACCTTTTCCTCCTCACATCACCAACCAATTAATTATTGTCAGCACTCCTCACATCCCGAGCCAATTAATTATTTTCACCACTCCTCAACGTTACTCCTTACATCATTAAATTAATTATTGTCATTACTCCTCAACGTTCCTCCTCACATCACTAGCCAATTAATTATTGTCATTACTCCTCAACGTTCCTCCTCACATCACTAACCAGTTAATTATTGTCACCACTGACGCCATGTTTCAATTTATTTATTTACTCCGCTTCAGTACACTAGAGATTTATCTTTACCTTCACTTGTGTCATATTTTTGTTAATATTTCTCCTGATTACCTTGGACCTGAGAGAATATATTTACTATTCTTGTTTGTTTATCCTCCTCTCTATAACAATGCTGAGATGTTTAGCTATTCTTATTTGGCCTTCACTTCCGAGGGAAGAACACCTCTTCAAATTATTTCGAAAGAGAAAGTGGTTTCCATGGGGTTTTTGAGTATCAGCCAAACATTTAGTTTGAACACAAGCACTAAAACTTTAAACAAAATATGCAACTACTTCTCTAAACCCTGACCTCATTTTTCTTGCGATGACATGTATTTTCTTCCTTTACCTACCTTATCTAAAAAGACTGGAGATTAACGGTTTAAGAAGTTGAAAACAAGCTGGGTTTGTGAAGTTTTTTTTCAACACTTGTACACCAATCACACATTCAGCAACGTAACTTAGATACGCCGGAAGAAGTAACCAGGCAAATGTTGCTAAGCAATGGTGCTGAGAAATATAAGTATAGGCTAATAGATAACATTGTAAGATTTATAGCAATAAGTCTGTGAATTAATAATTGCCAAAATTATTAAAACCATAAAATACTGGTCTTGCGGTAAGTTTATAACGCCGTATTGGTTCTAAAACACACATAAATTGGATTAAAATTTAACTTCCAATAACATTTCAACAATTTTAAAGCGCTAAACAAACACTTTAAAATATGTAACTTCATGAACAGTGAGTTAATATTTGTGTTTAAACCGGAGACTAGCGTATTGTACAGACATAAAACATCTTTTTACAAACATAAAACATCGTTATACAAACACAAAACATCTTTATACAAATATAAAACATTTTTTTACAGACATAAAACATCGTTATACAAACACAAAACACCGTTATACAAACATAAAGCACCGTTATACAAATATAAACACCATTATACAAACATAAAACATTCTAAAAATATTTAAGTTATGTTTTTGATTGTCACAACTACACCTGTTATGACTGAGTTCATGTTAAACTAGACCATCGGGTCCCTCGACGACAGGGCGGTAAGATTATGGACTAGCAACACTAAAATTCGGGGTTCGATTCAACGCGGTGGACACAGCAGATAGCCCAATGTGATTTTGCTCTAAAACAAATTATATCCATCGATGGCTGAGCGGTAAGCTTGTGGGCTTATAATGCCAAATATCATGGTTCGATACCTGCGGTCCAGATAACTCATTGTTTAGCTTTACAGTTAAACATAAGTCAAAGAAATGATTATTTTATCAAAAACCCACCTGTACGATAGTCCACGTAATAGTTACTCGGTTATTATACTTACAATGTATAAATCTGTCTGGGTTATTAACTAATTAGAAAACGTGATGTATCAGAATGCAATAGCAAGCATCTGAAAACTTACCCTCAACACTGAAGTAAAAGTGGTTGTATCTTATATAAGACAGCGACATCTCACAAAAATTATATAATTTAGCCTAGCAACCCAGTGGCTCAGTACTAAGTCTGAGAGCTTATAACTCTAAAATTAGGATTTCGATACCCGTGGCGGGCACAGCAGAAATAACCTATTGTGTGTAGCTTTGCGCTTACAACAAGCAAGCAAGTAATTTAGGTATTTTCTAGTTTATTACGTGTTTTCGTCCATATGTTTAACATATGCATTACTGTTGTTAAACAACAGGTGAAACGAATTTAATTTCGATATGACTACGGCAGATCAGATTTCTAGAAACCATCTAGTTTGAAGCTCGAGCTCACAGTGATTTTCACTATTACTTTGAAAGGTTAATAGTTACGCTTATTTTTGGCATAGAGGGAAAGACTTTCCCGGTCAAAAAAATAAATCCCTTAGTGACTGATCCACACCCCATTGAGGTCCGTCGAGGTCACGCGGGTGAAGAAAGGGGTTGATTTGTTTGTTTATTTATTGACAAATTTCGCGTACAGTTACACAAAAGTATTTGCTCGTAGTCGTCCCTAATTTAGCAGCTATAGGCTAGAGGGAAGGCAGTTAGGCAACATCACCCACCGCCAACTCTTGGGCTACTCTTTTACCAACGTATAGTGGGATTGGCCGTCACATTATAACGCCCCCATGGCTGAAAGGGCGAGAATGTTTGGTGTGACGGGGATTCGAACCCGCGACCCTCAGATTGCGAGTCGAGCACCTTAACCATCTGGCAATGCCGGGCCACAATTGGCTACTCTTGGGCTACTCTTTTACCAATGTATAGTGGGATTGGCCGTCACATTATAACGCCACTACGGCTGAAATGGCGAGCATGTTTGGTGTGACGGGGATTCGAACCCGTGACCATCAGATTGCGAGTCGAGCACCTTAACCACCTGGCAATGCCGGGCCACAATTGGCTGGACTGATCACAAGGGATGATACTCGAACTTAAGTTTCTCATCTGTTTGTAATTATGGACTTTAATGTTGGTATGGGTTAATATGTTTCCTTTACTTGTATGTATAAGATGATCTAGAGGTTATCATGGTGTAGTAAAAAACAAAATACTGATGTTTTGCACCTAGGTGTCGAAAGGTTAATTTGCTCATAAATAAGTATATATATAGGTGTAAACACCTGAAACGTTTATTGTAAATAAAGGAGCAGGAAACAGTTTGGAAATTTGCTCAATAATCTGCTGTCATTTATTTTTACTGGTTATAAAAATAATCAGTAAGAAAAGTAATTTACGACGTTAGGAAAACCGAAATTTAAAAATCAATTAAAGACAAAAAATGAGTACGTCTGTAACCTGACCACTTCCTTCATCAGGGGCAAATTGGGCATGTAAGTAAATTGGGGTGTGAGAAAAAGTGGAATGACGTCACCGGAAAGTGTTTTGATTAGCTTTCAAAGAATAATTGCAGGTATGACTCATTTCCGTTGTGCAATAACACAAGTTACGAGAACGTTAGATATAAAGAGGTCAGATAGGTTTCGTGTTAATCAGTAAGAAGTAAATCGTAGCTGCGTGAAATTTCAAGCCAAAGAAACACTCTTTTTTTAAAAAAAACTCGGTAAAAGCGTTCGAAAATATTCTTTTCCTTCATGTAACAAAAAACACAAACTAAGGAAATAACTTTACTCAGAAACGTGTGCTGAAAGTCATTTTGTGATGTTTAGTTTCAACTTGACCTAGAAATGGTTGCGTAGGAGAAACAGGATTGCCTGTTACTCAGAAAACCACCTCCTAACAGGTTTTGGTTCTTGTACCGTAGTTCTGGTGATTAGAATGCTCGAGTTCCAATCTGTGGGTCACGGGGCTCGAATTCCTGTAACCGAACATGGTTGTCCTTTCAGCAGTGGGGGCATTATAATGTTACGGACAGTCCCACTATTCGTTGGTAAAAGAGTAGCCAGAGAGATGGCGGTGGGTGGTGTTGACTCGCTGCCTTCCATCTAGTTTATCTTTGCTAAATTAGGACCAGCTAGCACAGATAGCCTTCTAGTAGATTTGCGCGAAATTCAAACTAAACCAAGTTTTTGTACTGCAAGAATGTAATTAACACACGTCTAATTAACTAAAGTTATTCCATCGATATTTCCAATCCTTATGGATTTCTCTCTGTCTCTCTTTTTTTTTTTTGTTCACAGAAAGAAACTGTTCTTCATAATAAATCTTACAAATAACACTTCACAGTTTCAGCAAAAATTTACTTATCCAAACCAGATCTTACCCAAAAGTCAATTTTAATTAAGATAATGACATCGAAACTGTATCAGAAAGTAGAGATCCTATGATGTTAGCTATACAACGTGTCTTATATGTATGGTGTTAGCTATACAGCGTGTCTTAAGTGTTTGATGTTAGCTATACGACGTGTCTTAAGTGTTAACAAAATCGTTTACTTTGGAGCCAGTATAGAATTCCATTAGACCAACAAAAGTACATAGCATACATTATTGCAGGAGGTGGAAGGAAAGACAAGTTAGTCGACAGCATCCATCGTTAACTCTTAGTCTACTATTGTCTGATCGAACAGTGGGACTTGGTCGTCAGCTTTATAAAGCACCCACGTCTCCAAAGTACTGAGCTAGATATTTTTTCATTAACGGGACTCGAACATTGAACCACAGATTCATAGTTCAGCACGCTAACAACTGGACCACGCTCGGCCCTAAATGTTAGTAGAAGTATTGAAAATTGTTCGGAACACATTGTTTAGTGTTACCTTGAGCTTGTCTTAAAACAACACATCAAAGGTTTTGGTGTGAATGTTTACACCAAAGGTTTTGGTATGAATGTTGTACTAGGGTCCCCTGTGTATATTACACAACAAATGAGTGATTCCACCAGTTAGTTATTTCTTGTGTTCCCTGTAGATGTTACACAAGAAATGAGTGATTCCACCAGTTAGTTATTTTTGTGGTCCCCTCTGTATATTACACAGCAAGCGAGTTATTCCACCCGTCAGTTATTTCTGTAGTTCCCCCTGTATGTTACACAAGAAATGAGTTATTCCACCCGTCAGTTATTTTTGTGGTCCACTCTGTATATTACACAAGAAATGAGTGATTCCACCCGTCAGTTATTTCTGTAGTTCCCCCTGTATATTACACAAGAAATGAGTGATTCCACCAGTTAGTTATTTTTGTGGTCCCCTCTGTATATTACACAAGAAATGAGTGATTCCACTCGTTAATTATTTCTTGTGTTCCCTGTAGATGTTACACAAGAAATGAGTGATTCCACCAGTTAGTTATTTTTGTGGTCCCCTCTGTATATTACACAAGAAATGAGTGATTCCACCAGTTAGTTATTTTTGTGGTCCCCTCTGTATATTACACAAGAAATGAGTGATTCCACCCGTTAGTTATCTGTGGTCCACTCTGTATATTACACAAGAAATGAGTGATTCCACCCGTTAGTTATTTCTAGAGTCCGTGTGTATGTTACACATTTTGCTGGTCAGTTATTTACAACAAGTGTTGTAATAAGCAAGGAAATATGTCATATGTGGACCAGACCGGAGAGGAACGATTTAAAAGTACCTCGATTTAAGAGTTAAATAAAAACATAAACTAACATTGACTATCAAACTTACACTGATTTGATTGTGATACGAGCTCAGTTTTACAGCTACAATATTTAAGTAAAGATAATTATATTTTGATTTGGAAGTAAATTTCAATGTTCATGTAATGGTATGGTATTTATTTCTCTCCAGGTCATCAGCTGTCGTGTTGTCACTCTTAGTGGTGACACACGCCCATGTGTTACGCGAGAAGCGTCAATTGTCTTTAAATGGTCAACCAAAGAACAATCCAAATGAACAGTTCCAGACCTCAGAAACCCCTCAGAGATCCAAATATCAGCTTCCTTTGCCCCCTCAACCTAAACCCCAGGTAAATGTGCAGTTGCCACCTGGAGTTTCGTATAACATACAGACTAACGTCCAGGCCACTCCTCTTCACTCTCTGAAACAACAGTATGAACCATCATTCCAAACAACTGCCCAACAAGAGAGAAATCACCCACAGTATCAACCCCCAATTCTTCCACAGCAGTTTAATGCCCAACCTCAGTTTAGTTTCCATCCACAATCACAGCAACATCAAAATTTACAACAAAACCCCCTAGGTCATACATTTCAGCCGCCCAATCCACAGCAGGGTGGAAACCAACAGGTGATTTACATTAATGGTCAGCCAGTAGTCATCAATGCCCCTAAAGACCGAGGCCCAGTAACACCTACAAGTCAGCAGCAATCGGGCTCACAAGGTGTTTCTTTTTCAACTTCTCACTCCACTGAAGTGATCCGTCAGGGTAAGATAGGATCTGCGCAGCCATCTGTGCAATCTGTGATCCAGAAAGCACCAGCCTCTGAGATCGAATTCAACAAAGGACCAACCGTTAAAGATAAAGACGGTAAGCAGGACGAGTACGTAATTTACTATTACTACTATTATGATGACGATGCCAATAAAACTAACCCAACACTCAACTTTGATGACATTCCAAATCTTGAAACGTATGACCAGTCCCAAAGAGACAAAGCACAAAAAAGCAGTGAAAGAGCTAGTATCCCACAAAACGTGATAAATAACGCCTTCAAGGACAATAACGATTTTTCGGGTTCCCAGACAGTTTCCCAAATCTCTGGTCAAGACGGAGTATCGACTGAAGTTCTCAAATCCGGCGCAGTCTCTTCAGTATCAGTGTCTGTACCCAAGGACTCTCCCATTTCCAACATTTACCGCTATGGAAACAATGTTCCCAGATTCCCTATATCACCAAATTTAGTAGACCATCAGAATGGTGGTCACTCAGAAATATCCAATAAGGGAATACTTAATGATCGCAAATCTGACTCAAAAACATTAGTTAATAGTTCTGGTGGGTCAGAAAGCACTCCTTTGTCAACGTCGGCTCTCTTTGTAAATAAAGAATCAAGCCAGGAGAAAAAATTTGAACATAATAATGAAGTAATCGAAGCTAAAACTGAATCAGAAACCACAGAGGCAATTACCACTACAACTGAAGCTACAACTACTACCGAAGAACCCACAACCACTACAGAAAGAAATCAAAGACGTACATTTGGTTCTCGAGGAAGATTCGGGACAAGAAGACGAAGACCAGGAGCATTTAATATACGTCCTAGGAGGCCTAAGTCAACGACGACAACAACAATCTCTGAGTCCACTACAGATGAAGAAACCTCAACAAGAGGATTTCAGCCCCGCACTAGAGGTAGACAAAGGAATCGTTTTCGATCTTCTTTCCGAAGAAATCGTTTTCGTAATTCCAATGTTGATAAAGAAGAAACAGGGGATGAGAAAAAGGAAATTACAACTACTGAATCATCTACTTATGGCACAACAAGACGACGTTTTGGAAGTTCCAGGCTTTATGGAAATAGCAGAAACTCGGGTCGACCTTCTTCAGAGGACAATGAAGAACTCTCAACATCTAAACCCACTCGTACTCCATCAAGTTTCTTGAGTCGTAGGCGGAAACTAAGCAGACCTCGTCTATCATTCTTGCGCGGTGGTCGAAATAGATTTGGACATCATAATGAGGAAAAAGAAGAAGAAGAAGAACAAGAAGAAGAAAAAACTACCAGTACCTCCACGCCAGTCACAGATGCTCCAGAGACTACTGTTGTGACCTCAGCACCCACAGAAGCCCCTGAAGAAAAAGAAGACGAGGAACCAGTGGATGTAGTCGATCAAGAAACTACCACAACTGAAAGCAGTCGTTTTGCTGGACTTTTTAGGCGAAGGAAGAGACCATCTATATTTGGAAACCGTCCAAGCTTCTTGAATAGATCGGGTTGAGAAAACGATGAAGAAAAGAAAGATTGGAGTTGACATATATTAATATGTGTCAAACTATTGTGCCTTCTCTCTTTTGTGCATTTAAAGATTAATTTAATATTGAAATGATGATCAAATTCCAACTTAAAGCATTAAAAAGTTATTTCAAATATCATACAACAACAAAATGTTATTAATTGTTTTTGTCTATTCGTGCTCTCGATTTACTCATTTCCTTTAAGCCTCAAGTATCAATAAAACTAGCACAAAATCATAGATTTGAATTTATTTTTTGTACGATATAAAAAGAGCAAAAATAATTTCAAATTTAAAAACTTTTCCTTTAGTAATGCTTATTTTATAAATTTAGGTAGAAATTTTTGGCATTTCATATGTATTATAAAGAAGAATTAACCTTACATTTTGTTAAGCTTGGTATTTAAATGAAGTAAGCTGAATATCCAAATTGGAAACGTTACAATAGCTAGCGGCTGTAATGTTGTTGTTTCAGATCGACGATTGTGTATGTTTGTTAGTTCATATTAACTCACGTGTTCCCTAACTTCTCGGGAGTTTTTATTGATAAAACGTGCTTTCGTTTTACTCAGTGGATAAAAGATAATGATCACAATACAATTTTATCAAAACACTGAGCTAAATCTCTGAAACAGTAACTAAAGTTCCAGTCAGTCTTAAACTTTATAGAATAAGCATGGCACCCTAAACCTAGGAAGCACCTCCAGTGATCCTAGTGTAAGTTTCAATGTTACTATAGTGACGAAAGTTTGGTACGGTAAGTCTTGTTGTCAAGGTGAGTAAAAGTTTCGGTGTTACTATAGTGACGAAAGTTTGGTACGGTAAGTCTTGTTGTCAAGGTGAGTAAAAGTTTCGGTATTACTATAGTGACGAAAGTTTGGTACGGTACGTCTTGTTGTCAAGGTGAGTAAAAGTTTCAATGTTACTTTAGTGTTATGTTGTGACTTGTTGTCAGGGTGAATAAAAATGTACAAAATATTCGCTAGAGCTTTGGAGTTTAATGGTTTAACTTGAATACATTGAGAAGATATATGACAAAATCAAAAACACACAATTGGACTAGCGACAGATTCACATAACGTCCCTTTGTAATGGCGAATATTACACAGTTAGATCGTCTTAATATAAAAGATAACAGTTCAACTATATTAGTAAAATAAATCTTGAATAATTAGAGCTTTTCAGCAGTTTTATTCTTAGTGTTATTCTGTGCTGTAAGGAATTTTGGATCTCGTAAAAACTAAATTGTAAACATTTTATTGTTATAAAATGTTTAACATTTTATAGATGTGTGGAGAGGGGGAATATTTAATACGAAACTTACCAAAACATGCAATACAAAACTCACCAATACGTGTAACACGAAACTCATCATGTCATATAACACAAGACTCATCAAACTAAGCTTACCAAAACATGCAATACAAAACTCAACAAAGAATGTAACACAAAACTCACCAAGACATATAAAATTAAACTTATCAAAATATTAAATACGAAACTCACCAAATCACGTAACACAAAACTCACAAAATCATGCAACACAGAGCTCACGAACTCGTGTTATTTAAAACTCACCAAGTACGTAGTACGAAATTTACCAAGAGATGGAATACAAACACACACACGCCAAGGTTTACTTTCAAATATCTGTGAATGTGCTTCTATGTATTACCAGTTCACTCAAGAACTCATGTAACACAAAAACTGTCTCCAGTTATCTAGTAAAAAATTTAAGTTTTAAAACGGGCACAGATGTTAGATTATAACACCAGTCTAACACGAATAAGTAAGTATATAACCCTAAAAGAATATTCATGAAACTTTTTCTCCAGTTATCAATCTCCGTCTGAACGAAGGTATTTTTGTTGTTTTTTGTTCTTACAATATGCGCACTTAGAATTTACGTAGTAATAAGTTTATGAAATAAATTATTTTAAGCCTAATTATTTTCAATTCCTTAACGCAAATGTATTTATTCTTGTCATAACTGCGCATGTCTATGGGTGTACTTTTAATGACTCAATTTTATGCAGGCTACGCCTTCACTCACGCATTATATCTATTACTAAGTTTTCAGACAAAGCAATAAAATTGTAACCAGTGAGTGTGTGCTGTAAAAATATTAATTTCCAATATATTTTTATATATATATGTATAAGCTAAAAAAAAAATATATTTTATTTTACTTTGAGAGTATGTGGCATTCTTGAAGGTTCAATAAAACGTTTCATTATAGCTGTGCTTCAGAATGTAGAAATTTGTATGTTTGTTCTTGAACGCAAAGCTACATCGTGGGCTATCTGTGCATCACTGGTATCGAAACCCGTTTTTTAACGTTATAAGCCTTCAGACCTGCCGCTGAGCCAGTGGTGGACAAGGATATAGAAGAAAAGCACCAGGATCAGTCAATCATTTAAGAACATTAAAATAGAAGTAGATAAAAAACGCCAACCATTTAAAACCAAACATGTTTAATAGAAACCTTACACACGATATTAACATGTAATTTACTCCGTCAAGAAGAAAAATCCGAGGATCTGAAGAACAGTAGAATTATAATTCGAAACATAGAATAATACACTAAACAAATATTCATTGTCAACAACAAATAGTTTAAGGGATATTGTGGTCCTTGTTTTGTTGTTGTTTTTCCTAACTATAAACACTTTACGACAATCTATTGTATCAAGAGTATTTTTAGACATTGTAGATATAGTAGAGGTTTGGCTTGATGTAGGCCTCATTAAAAGCAGAAAAGTCGTCCTACTCTCCAAACAGGCAGGAACAGTCCAAACGTCCTACTCTCCAAACAGACAGTAACAGTCCAAACGTCCTACTCTCCAAACAGACGTAACAGTCCAAACGTCCTACTCTCCAAACAGGCAGGAACAGTCCAAACGTCCCACTTTTCACACAGACAGTAACATTCCAAACGTCCTACTCTCCAAACAGACAGTACCAGTCCAAACGTCCCACTCTCCAAACAGGCAGGGGACGTTTGGACTGTTTACTCTCCAAACAGACAGTAACAGTCCCCCTCTCCAAACAAGCAGGAACAGTCCAAACGTCCTACTCTCCAAACAGACAGTAACAGTCCCACTCTCCAAACAGAATATGTGGCAAGCACGTCTCATGTTATAGACTGGAGTAACGTTAAACTGATAAATCGGGTTGAGTTGAAATTTAAATTAAATATTAGAGAAACAAAAGAGATTTTGCTGAATAAATAAGTTGGTCCAGACTTAGGAGAAACAAAGTACTGGACATATGTTTTATAAACTCTGAGTGTTTTAAGTCTAGATGGCGCTAAAGGAATGGAAATGATTATGTAGTATATAAGTATTGACCAAACTTCAACAAAAAGCTTACATAAATAGTATTCTGACCATTTCTGGGTTTTGTTGTGTCCCGGCCAGCCTAAAAAGCTTGGGATCGTGTAGCTTAATAAGAAACAACAACAAAATTAAGTCGAAATAATCTTGATATTTATTTGTCGCTAAAAGTACAGATGTGGGTGAGAATCGTGGAATTCGTATCCATACATTCTAGACAGAAAATTTATAGTTATAAACTAGTCTAGCTTTTAAACTATGACTTCGCTGTTTTTTATTCTGAAGATTTATACGTGTTATTAACATGTGTAACTTTTTAAAGCAGTTTTAGTGTTTCTAACAACAAAATCTACTATGTGACACTGCAACCTTTCTTCACTAAAAATGATAAAGCAAGTCCTACAAAAATAGGTCAGATGTATGCTTAGTTTTCTGGGCTAAATTCCAAAACAGAAAACCCCTAAAGAAGTTGACCTATATTCGACTCTATTAGCTCCCAAACCAACCTGAGAAATGAATACGTTGATATAGAAACTTTGTTTGCAACAATAACGTTTTCCATAACATCAGATGGCCTAACCTGTTATTGTCCATAACATCAAATGACCTAGTCTGTTATTGTCCATAACATCAGATGACCTAGCCTGTTATTGTCCATAACATCAGATGACCTAATCTGTTATTGTCCATGACATCAGATGACCTAACCTATTATTGTCCATAACATCAGATGACCTAATCTGTTATTGTCGCAGAAATTCTTCAGCTATATGAAAGTTGCTTCAGACGAATGTTGACCTATTGCATTATTACTCGGAATCTATTTAAGCTACAGTTTTGAAGTTTGTTAGACGTCTACGGTTCTAATATGATAAAACATTATCTTGCCATTTCACTCATCGACATACTTTCGAGAGTTTTAGGTTTTTCTTCTCTTTAATATATATATTTAGGTTAATCGCAAACGTATTATGCATATTCCTTTGATATTTTATACTGGGTGTTATGATATAAAAAACTGTTTAGTTTAGATATTATTGATTAATTTATTTTTTGTGGGTGATTATTTTATTATTGTTTAGTTTTTGTTATAATAAGAGTTAAAAGCAGACGATTTTAGGAAGTTATGTTTATAAGTCATTGATGTTGAGACTATCGAACGTCGCATGCAATACACTGACGTCGAGAATATATAGAATTCCAGAAGGCGGACAGATGATTAAGATATAAATAGTGTGAGACTAGCGGAAACAGCAGACAGACGATAGCAGAAGAGAGTAAAGTTAAGGGCAAGGAAAAGTTCGGCGTGAAGTTAACTACCATAGAAGTGGTAGGCCTAACGTTTAATATGTTAGAGTAAGACTAACAGTAGAAAAGGAGATAAGAAGAAGAATTTATTTTGTCAAAGCATGGTTCTAAAGTAATTGAATCAGCCTGAGTGCACTTTGACAAAAGGAACAGAGGATATTTTGAAGAAAGAAGACCAAACGATTATCGATAACTCGCACCACAACTGTAAGTGAATCACACACAGAATACTAGCGCGATAGTGATAGAGAAGGTAGTTCGGTTTGTCAACCGAAATTCTAAGGCAATGAATAGGCCTAAATGGACTTTTGACAACAAGAAGAAAACTATATATATATATAGTGTCTATGATATGGCTATAATCTATATAGTGTGAAGAATTTCTTGTAACTTGTTCCGAATATATACATATATATATTATTTTGAAAACAAGTAAAGTGTGTGCTGTTTATTAATCGTTTAATTTATCGTCAAGAAGTCACAGACACCTACTGTAGAAGAACCCTAAGTCCAACAACAACACAGTTATATATTTATGCTATTAAGAAATATAATTAAAAGCCTTTTATTTTGACAACTGGCTAAAAGTATTATATTTTAAATTCTGATACTGGGTTATTTGTTTCAAACATCTAAGATGTCTTTCCATCGTATATTATTATTCAGATAACTTTCAGAAAAACAGCTAGGAAACAACTGCAATAAGAAAAAGCTATCTTCTATTGTTGGCACTTAAAGTAAAACACAAACCAATTAATGTCAAATCTAATAATGTTATGAAGTGGATAACACATCACACTTCAGCACGACTTCAAGTCCATGTTGGGTTTTTTACTGTTCGCTTTGTTTGTTTTGTTTTTGAATTTCGCGCAAAGCTACACGAGGGCTATCTGCACTAGCCGTCCCTAATTTAGCAGTGTAAGACTAGAGGGAAGGCAGCTAGTCATCACCACCCACCGTCAACTCTTGAGCTCCTCTTTTACCAACAAATAGTGGGATTGATCGTTACATTATAACGCCCCCACGGCTGAAAGGGCGAGCATGTTTGATGGGACATTCGAACCCGCGACCCTCAGATTGCGAGTCGAGCGCCCTAACCACCTGGCCATGCCGGGCCTCTTCACTTTGAAAGTTTTCAGCTGATCCGTTCTGCTCGTGATACTTTTTAAACAATATCTTCGTGTTTGGCGATGGACGAGGATATTTCTCTTCTTCGAGTTTGGTATTCAAGGATGTAAAACTATAAATATAATTCTTTGAGATTAATATCTACGTAATAACTTGCTACAGTGAAAATGGGAGTCCTGAAAAGAACAAGTTAAAGTATTATAAAATAGTTCTAACTTAATAAAAATTAGGATTACGTTATTTGTTTTAGTGCAAAGCTGCGTGTTTGTCAATCTGGGTTCTGTCCACTGCGAGGAATCAAACCCCGGATTTTAGCGTTGAAAATCCATAAACTTACGAATGACCCAAGTGGAGACAGAATCATAAAGGTATACAATGGGCTATCTGTATTGTGCCCACCGCGAGTATCAAAACCCGCCTTTTAGCGTCATAAGCCCTCCTACATAATGCTGAGTCGCATGGGGATAACTATGTTATATAATTACTCTTAAATAGTTGGTTAAAAGTGTAAGTGACTAAATTATTTTCATGACTTAGTGGAAAAATCACTTATGAGTGGAAAATAATTTGAATGAATTAAATTAGTAATTTTTTCTCGTTTAGAAGTTGGTTAAAATATTCTCATTTACAGTGCATTACATCTCTCTTTGTATGTACCAAACGTTTTGTTCTTCTGGTTAAAAAAAAACAAACTAAAATTCTGTAAACAATCCACATGGGCATAAATTTCTTACTGTCCATTTTATTATGAGCTGATTACAAATACTGCAATTCAACTGTAGGGTTAACGTTTGAGTTTGTATCGTGATGGAACGTTTTCGTACCTGTAATTGAAACATTTCATCTTATTCATTTTATCACTTGATTTTCTGGAAAAACAACAATTAAGCGATTTATCTTAGACTTTAAATCTATTTTATTGTTTGCTACGTCCAATAGTAGTTTTACTTGTATTCTCAACTAGTATGTTTATTTGTTTTAATTTCGCGCAAAGCTACACGAGGGCTATCTGCGCTAGCCGTCCCTAATTTAGCAGTGTAAGACTAGAAGGAATGCAGCTAGTCATCATTACCCACCGCCAACTCTTGGGCTACTCTTTTAACAACGAATAGTGGGATTGACCGTCACATTATAACGCCCCCACGGCTGAAAGGGCGAGCATGTTTGGTGTGACGGGGATTCGAGCGCCCCCTAACCACCTGGCCATTCTCAACTAGAACGGCTTTAACTTTTTCTTCTCAGATATAAAATATTTTTTCTATCGTTTCTTAGGTCAAATACTAAGTTTAATTGTATTCTGAAGTAAAATGGTTTTAATCTTTTGTTGTTGTTGTTGATTACTTGATAAAAAATTACAGAGGAAAATATTTTTAATGAATAAAACTGGTTTTCTTTATCGTAAGGTAAAAATAACACTGCTGGCGAAATAAGGAATTATATTAACCCTAGTTTATAAAACAAGTAATAAACGACATTTGTAACTGTAAAATGATGTAGGGATGAGAATGCCTAAAAGAATTATCCACGAATATAATGATGATATGGCTATTCATAAATCATTCCTATATGACTTTCAATATTAATTATGGAAAATCAGTTATTAAAACCAAAACAACTTTTATGAAGTTGAAATTCGCAGGTCTGTGTTATTGGCTGGCAATTCTTGTTTCACCCTGTACTTAAAATTTGTAAAAGAACACCAGACGTTAAGGGGTAATGATAACATCGTTTACAGTATTACTATGATTTTTTTTTTACTGTATGCCAGCTATTACTACCAAGCGGTAATATCGTGCACTGCCCAGAAATACATGGAGTGAATTTAGGTTTAACCTAACGTTAATGATAAAGTAGTTGTAGAGTTATATCAACTGAAACAACAAGAAGAAAGATGAACAAATTGGTGGGTTGGTCACTTTCTGGTTTAGTATCTTAGCGATGGTTTCTTTTCTCGTTTTTTGGGCTTGTTAGGTAGAGAAACAAATGAAAGTAAAACACTGCCATTGTTGATTTTTTTAGCGTGCATATTGTGTTAGGCCTATTGAGTAGCTTGGCCATCCCCACATATAGAATTTATTGACTCTATGATGATGCAAATATTGAAGTAGTTTTTATTATCAGATTCCTATTAACTGCTTGTTTTTATACAAATACCCTTTATTCGAAATCAACTGATGTACAGAAAAAAGCACGATAAGTTGCATCTGCTGTCAAAAACAATTTTTATCACATAAGCTAGGCCTAATCAAATCTGCTTTATCTAGCAGCTCTAAAAAAACCTTATGAAATATGAAAATACATTAATGGTAACCACATTACTGCTAACCTGGATTTAACCTTCTGCATAAGGCATACTTTAACATATGGCTTTAGATATTTTGTCGACTTTAATGAAGCAAAATTTTATTTTTACATTCTTAATCATCGTTGTTTTAATTAGAACCATATTCTTGAAACAAATTTTAAGCTATTAGGTAAAATATAAAAAACTCTAAATGTCAATTCGGGTTCTTATAGCTCGCTACTTACTACATAACGTTACCCATAACACCTTGCGAAATGAACTGTTTTTAACATATAGACAAGTGCTAATCACTCATTAACACTCCCGTTTGTAAACCTCATTTGTGCTTTAATAAAACAAAGAAGTTTGACGAAGTATGTTGTATACTTTATCATATTTTAGTGTACCAGCAATAACTGTGTTGAAATCTTTAATTCTACACATTTTAACACGTTTTTTCATACAGTACGTGACTCAACATCACCGTAGTATAACAAATTATTTGAACACAATAGGTCTTTCAATTAACACTAAAGTACAACAGAATGACTGGATAACAAACTCCAAACTATGACACAATGATTAACACCGAAGTTTATCAGACTGACTGGAGAACAAACTCCAAACTATGACGTAATGATTAACACCGAAGTTTATCAGACTGAGTGGTTAACAAACTCCAAACTATGACGTAATGAGTAACACCGAAGTTTATCAAACTGAATGGAGAACAATATTTAATGTTTAATTAACAGGAGTGTGCAGCACATACGAAAAAGTAGATGAATTCCTGGTAATTATAAACAGAGTATAATGAACGCAGTTACCTGATTAGAGAATGTTCTTTCGAAGTGGTGTATTTAAGTGTTTTACACTCACAAAAAGAAACCTATCATTCTATAGATATTTGAAGAACTTGTAGCATTTCGCCACAATTTAATTCTTCGTATTGTTAGCCGACACCGGGCAGCTGGTAAATTTCGATACCTCACTACTATAAGGGCTTGGTTTGGTCCGAAATTTAATTGGTGGTAGTGTCCAGAGTCACGGATGAGAAGTGGAATTCCCCAAAACTAGTCTGGCTACCCCCCCCCCCAATGAAAGAATAGACCATTCCAAGCTTTTACTTGTTGTTACAATAATGTTCTTTCTCCTTCTGAAAGAACCTTTTACCAGAGTTATTGTTAAATTAAATAAAAAACATCAACCAGATAAAATATAGAAATGAGATTTCACTGAATAAATCAAAGGTAGGGCACTGGTTGGCCCTGTGGTAGAGGGTTTGTTTGACGTTAAGCACGAAGCTACACAATGGGTTGTCTGTGCTCTGCCCACCACGGGTATCGAAACCCAGTTTATAACGTTGTAAGTTCCGAGAAATACCACTGTGTCACTGGGAGGCATGTGGTAGAGGGAGCTCTTGATGTCAAAGCTAGGAGGCTGGATTCGAATCTCTGCGATACACAGAATGTTTCCCCGGACTTTATGGACGGTGGGTTATAGGGTGCTACCGACTGGCTGCCTTCACTCTGGTCACTAGTTCAAAATCAGGGATTGCGCAGATATATTTAGACATTCGAAATCTGATAATAAAAAAAGAAAATAATATATTTAACGCAGCAGACAAAACATATACATAAAAAATAAAATAAAAATCGGGCTTCTTCAAAATGACAGCGCCTAGTACTTTGTGTCGCCGCCAACCTGGCGTCATCTGGGCGAAGGTCCAATCAGTATTCACCACAGATGCAGTTGGCGACGTAGCCGCAAAGGCTTCTTCGTAGAGTTTTCTTTATATTAGACACATATATTCCATATCGTTAGGTGGTTTGGATATATTAGACTACCATTTTTACGTGAATATTCAAATTTTATTAAGCAGTATTACTTTTAAGTAACACTAGCTGAGGTCTCCATTCAACGCACGGGAAATATATAAGGGAAGGGGGTTTTACAAATCCAAAAGATGACCCCCTGTGTAACTCTCCGGAGCCTCTAAAAGTATACATGCCAGGTTTGGTGAAAATCGATCCAGCGGCTCGCCAGTTGTAAGCGGACTCACAGAGACGTTTGTCAAATAATGGCTTAGGTATCTTAAGTTAAAGGCCCCTAGTAGCACAGCGGTATGTCTGCGGACTTACAACGCTAGAATCTGGGTTTCGATATCCGTGGTGGGCAAAGCACAGATAGCACATTGTGTAGCTTTGTGCTTAATTACAAATAAACAAACTTAAATAATTTTAATTGATATTATGCGTCGCCTGTTTTCAAAACTATGTTTTAAGTCTCCGATAATGGTACAATTTTTAATTCCATTGATGTAATCTCCAACCATTATCCTCCATATTTAACAACTATTCAAACAGTGCAATCCGACAAAATTAATTTCAACAACACACATGAGAAGTCGCCATCTATTTGCTGTTGTTGTTAAACATAACCTTACACACCCTTAGTTTGTCGCGAATAATATTAAATTAGGCTTAATCATTAATGTTTCTTTAGATGGATGTCCCTCAGGGAGAGGGGAGGTAGCCCCATACTCTTCATTACCTGACACAAATTTCTGTTTTACTTCACAGTTTGCGGATGGTGTAGCAGTTAGGAAGTGTTTCCAAACTCCTTCCATAGTAGACACAAATTTACAACCCATAATTATGATTAGGCTTACTAACGGTACGTCTAAAATAAGCGCCGAAACCTCTGTATTCGTATTTATTTAACATCTCGCCTTCTAACGGCTTTCAATTGCAACTTAAAAAGGTGTCAAATCAGTCATGTAAATATTTTGAAAAGATTAATCTTTTTTTCATTGAAATTCCAGAACGAAAAACTTTAAAATTTCTAAAAATGCTTTTGATTGCAATGCTAAAACTGTAATTTATGTTTTAAAATGTATTATTTGTGGAAAATTGTATGTCAGAGAAACAAATAATTTGAGACTAAGAGTTTAAATTGTCCCCTCCCAGTAAGAGCGTTTTATTTTATTTGTGTCACTCTAAATATTTCAAAAGATTGATTTAACCTATTTTGCTTTTAAGTCCCCCTCTTGGAATTATAATGAAGGGGGGGGGGGGAGACTAATATTTGAAAATACTTTATTGATCGTTTTGACGCTTCTATAAATTTTAATTGAATACCGTTAGGGGGCTAAATGTTTAATAAATAGGAATCCAGAGGAATTTGCGTGTATTTTAGATGTACCTTAAACTAAAGTACTGTTGGTGAACCAAAAGAAATATTAAGGTTATTCAGGTCAAAGTAAGTAAAGCTTTTTCAAAAATAATATCTGTGGAATTTTTGTATTTTATTGTAATAATTTTAGTTTTAATGTTGATTTTGGTTTAAAGACTCGTTTTGATTTTAAGTTGTTAGTAATAAGATAATTTATTTTAAACCTGGTTTTAAGAAACAAAAAAAAAAACTTAAGTAGAAAAAGTAAAAATTTATATATTTTACATTTATTTAAACTACAGATTTTAAACTTAAATCTTGTTACTTTAACAACATTTTTAGTTGTTTTTGATTTTTGAAATATTTTATTGAGAGATAACAGATTAAAACAAAACACCGCTACAACCAGGATCGAAACAATAATAACAGAAGTCTAAAGTAAAACTTTCAAACAATTGGAATACAAGTTTCACTACAAACAAAAACAAATTGAAGTTATCAAATCCGTGCCTGGTCAGGACTTGATACAAACGTTAGTGAACGATACAAACTAAATATAAATGTTAATATTGTTATTGATTTAAATAAATAAAGGAATTAAGAGAAGGAATCAGAAAAAGAAAATCTAATTCAGAAAAAACACAATATTCCAAAATTAGACCTACTTCTCGAGGTTATTAACAATATCGAATCATAATTTAACAATATCTCGTGAACTAATTCGTTTAAGATTAAGGTTGGTTTGTGTTGAATTTCGCGCAAAGCTACACGAGGGTTATCTGCGATAGCCGTCCCTAATTTAGCAGTGTAAGACTAGAGGGAAGGCAGCTAGTCATCACCACCCACCGCCAACTCTTGGGCTCCTCTTTTACCAGCGAAAAGTGGGATTGACCGTCACAATATAACGCTCCCACGGCTGAAAGGGCGAGTATGTTTGATGTGATGGTGATTCGAACCCGCGACCCTCAGATTGCGAGTCGAGCGCCCTAACGACCTGGCCATGCCCGGGCCCCAAGCTCAAGGAAAGGTTTTTATTCAGTGCTTAGACCACGAGCTACAGCTCATATGTCTAGCTAATTTACATAGTATTTCACAACGTTATGATCTGTACGCAACCGCTAGACGAAGCTTGTGTTAGTTTCATAATACAAAAACTCTAATTCAATGTGCTCTTGCTGGAAGGTGAGTTAGCATGTGGTGCTCGAAACCTGTAGATAAATGAAGTGTTTGTTTATCGTGTAGTGAAACTTTGAATTACACTTTAAATGAATAAATAATATAAGGCGATACGAAGTCTAAAAGGTAGATAATAAAGTTTTTCGATGTTTCATTTTTTTTTTCTCTCACTGCTACATAGTCTATAATACAACAGAATCTTGTAGTATGTAAGTTGTATGTATCTGAGAAACTTGTTTTAAAACTGCCAATGTTACCATTAATGAATATCCCTTGTCGAAAACAAGTTGACCTAAAGCTTGGTTAGGACTACTGGTGATATTTGTTTGTTTCAGAATTTTCAAGCAAAGTTACATACGAAGCTATCTGTTTGCGTATAGGCGTTCTTAACTTTGAACTTATAGACTAGAGTTAGGGAAATTAGACGACGGCACCCATACGAACCCTTGGGTTACTCATGTCTGACCGAATATTGGGAGTCAACCGCCACTCTTACAGACCGACTACGAAAAGTGAAAATGCGCGTTTTTGTAACAACTGACCAGAGACCATGACTTGTCCTCAAGTTTTAATCACGAGTTAGTATATATATTTATGACAGTACGACTCGTGTCCCAAAATATTAAGGTGTTAGATTCTATGGCCTTAGTTAGGGTTAACAAACCAAGTTGCACATTCTTACGTGGGACACATCCTTGTTAAGTATGTACATAGTGTATCAAGGCCAGCGAGTAGTATCGAAACGCTTGCTGTTTTAGCATCTACCCTTTAGTTCTGAAATACACACGTCTCGAAACCATAGAATTGGAGTTCCACAGGGTCAGAATAAAACTATCTTTTAACAAACTGAACAACGTATACTTTTAAAGAACTTGTTTTGTGGTACACGGAATTCCCGCAGAGACAATAACGATACCAAGTTACAGAGTGTGTGTGTGTCTAATCACTTCTTCGAACTCTTGAGTTTGTAGTGAGAAAGAGTCAAATGCAGAAGGTTCACCATTATCTTTACTTACACCAGTAATGACATAAAACAAAGGTCTGTAGTGAGACTGGTGAGAAAGAGAGGGGTGAGACTGGTGAGAAAGAGAGAGGAGAAGCGAAATCTTTGTGATTTCTCTCTGACCATTCCAATGTTTGCTTCCACCCATAAATTAAACTACAATAATGTTACAAAATAAAAAAAATTAAACAAAGTTAAAGATGCAAAAATTACAAATAGTACAATCTAAATCTTGGAAAAATAATAGATAAAAATCTGTCTGCTAAAAGTTTGAATAAATAAAAATCAGACAAACAAAACCCTGACTTTTAATACTAAAAATATATGACGGAATCCTCAATAGCCTCGGCACTTGAAATTCTTTTAAGCAGGATTAGAGTAAATTAATCTACTAGACCTTTGTTTCTCCTTTTATCAGCTATATTTTTGTGCTCCAGCAATACCAAGCGTCGGGAATGCGTATACCCGATTCGATTTTATTACTCATCAGGATCTTTACGAGCCTACCCTCAATTTGAAATTCTGTTAGACCTTTAGTAAAGAAACTGGGTTCTTTATCTGATAGAACTATGTTTAAAAAATTGAGTTGGAAAACTAGGAGTGAGTTCTTTTTCTTTTGCGAATTATGAGGGCACTATTTATATTTTCGTGTGTGTTAACAAAATGTGCACGGGCTCCGTTTTGAAAGGGCTCGTGCCCCAGAAAAGATGAATGTTTTTGAAACTTGTGTTTCAGATATTTGTTAATTGAAAATGATGAGTTGGAACTGTCGGTTAGAGCCCTTTTTGACTATGGTAACGTCGTCATCTGGGAGACGAGTGATGTTAAAATGTTGTTAGAAGGACTCACAATTTTTAAAATGGTGTTACTCCTAAGAGCCTAGTTTTTGTTATTATTTTTAAGGAAGAACAAGTCAGTTCTCTGTCTAGATTTATTAAGTTTTTTTTGTCCTTATTCCAGAGAAAGGTTGTAGAGGAGAATATAATAGAAAATGATATCAAATATTAACTGAATTTTGACGCGAGTCCTAAGGTGTAAATGTTGTGAAGGAATTGTGTACTAGCTTGGGTTTAATCCAGGAATAATGTATTATTCCGTCCAGGATGTGTATACTTACCGAGATGTCACCCAAGATGGACATATTAGTGTGACTGTCGTCCAGGGTACATATACTTACC
>NW_013670421.1:52830-57249 GCF_000517525.1 Limulus polyphemus | reverse complement strand
ATACATATACTTACCGAGATGTCACCCAAGATGGACATATTAGTGTGACTGTCGTCCACGATACATATACTTACCGAGATGTCACCCAAGATGGACATATTAGTGTGACTGTCGTCCACGATACATATACTTACCGAGATGTCACCCAAGATGGACATATTAGTGTGATTGTCGTCCACGATACATATACTTACTGAGATGTCACCCAAGATGGACATATTAGTGTGATTGTCGTCCACGATACATATACTTACTGAGATGTCACCCAAGATGGACATATTATTGTGGCTGTCGTCCAGGATACAAATACTTACCGAGATGTCACCCAAGATGGAGATACTAGTGTGACTGTCGTCCAAGATGCATATATTTACCGAGATGTCATCTGTTAGCTACAATACTTGTCTGTTGTACTCAGATGCCGCCTAAAATACAGAAATACGTGTCTGTCGTTGAGGATCAAATACTTACTTGTTTTTCGAGAATAATTTACATATTGTCTTGGATGTTCCCACGGTTTGCCATGAAAGTCGATCAAGAAACAAAATGATGAAGGAAAGAGTAGAGAAAAAATCAGTTAATTAATGAATTCACTGAAAAAATAACTTGATCGATATAACTGTGGTTTTATTTATAAGAGATTGATCAAATTATTTAACTCTGGTTTTGTTGACGTCAAGGAGGCATATAATTCTTGGTTCTTCTTGTGCCAAAAAAAAAAAAGCTTTTTCTTTTCGATGGGAACATGTAATAAAACCACTAGCTCTGAGAATGCAGAATTATTGGAGATCAATACATGGGCCCTGTCAGAACTACGTTACTGTTTGTACCCGATCGATACAGTGGTGCGAATTATTGAGGGGAGATAGTGGTATTGTATTTCAGAACGTTTTGGGGAGATATCTGAAAGGAGACGAAGAGGTACACGGAATGAAGATGGTAGTAAGGTGTGATTGAAGTTTTGGACTGTGGTTAATGATGGAATAGAAATGTCGGAGAATAATTGAAGGAACTGTTTTCAAACTTTTACTGTTGGCAAAGTAAAGGAATCAGTTTTAAAACAACGTCGTGGTGCAGAAACCACGTATTAAGCCGAGAGCTGATTTTAGTGAGAAAAAAAAATGATTAGAAAACTGGAGAAATACTGTAGGTAATGACTTAGCTAAGAATATGGTGGAAGGATGTTAGTTAGAAGAACGACGCGATAAAGGTAAGTGGTGTCAGAAAACTGGAGTAAAAAGTGCATTCTAACGGAGCACTAAATCTCAGAAGGGTAATGTAGGTTAACACATTGTTTTAGGCGTTTTATTTACTTTCCATGTGTGCCGTGATACTTTGAAGTATCCTCCAGAGTAGTAGCATTTCCGTTTCAACAGGTAGTTCACATTGTTGCAGTTTTTAACTGAATAGTTTCCAGTTAATATATCGTATCACATGTGACAATTTCTAACTGGACAGTTGTGATGAGAATAATCTTAACAGTGCTGTAGAAGAGAGATTTTATTAGGGTTTTAATTGATCAGTCTGTTAAGTCGACCATACTGTTGGTAGCAGCAGTCCAAATAGGATTTTAGGTTGTATCTACAAGTCTAAAGAGGTTATAAGTTCATTGTATTAGGTCACTGGTTAGACCACGTTTATTTTAGGAAAGACATAGATTTCTTGGAAAGGGATCGGAAGAGGGATAATACCCGGCATTCAGTATACGAGAATAGGTTAAGGGATAATACCCGGCATTCAGTATACGAGAATAGGTTAAGGGATAATACCCGGCATTCATTATACGAGAACGGGTTAAGGGATAATACCCGGCATTCAGTTACGAGAACGGGTTAAGGGATAATACCCGGCATTCAGTGTACGAGAACGGGTTAAGGGATAATACCCGGCATTCAGTGTACGAGAACGGGTTAAGGTCTCTGAAGGAGTTAGAGGGGATCCTGACTGAAGACTTAACGAAATTGATAGTTTTGATGGGTCATCTTTTTTTCATGATCTGACTGAGGACTTAACGGAATTGATAGTGTTAATTGGTCATCTTTTTTCATGATCCTGACTGAGGAGTTAACGGAATTGATAGTGTTGATGGGTCATCTTTTTTCATGATCCTGACTGAGGGCTTAACGGAACTGATAGTGTTGATGGGTCATCTTTTTTCATGATCTGCCTGAGGACTTAACGGAACTGATAGTGTTGATGAGTCATCTTTTTTCATGATCTGACTGAGGACTTAACGGGATTGAGTTTGATGGGTCATCTTTTTTCATACTCATTGGTGAGAATGGTAAGACTAAGGGGCACGTACTTTAGTAGGATAGGTGTCATCTTCAGCTAAGACGGCTTTATTTTTCTAACAGGGTGGTTGGCTTTTGGAATGAGTTACCTTCAGATGTGGTGGATGAAGTTAGTTTAAATGAAAGTTTGATAAATATTTGAATTATAAAGTTTTCTTAAAGTTTAATTTAATGAATGGAACGGTTTAAATGTACCAACAGGTCCACTGTTGTACTTAAATTATAAACATAAAGCTTTGAGAATTTTATGTTTTCGGTGAAAGACAGTTATTGCTTAATTACGTTTAGACAAAGTAGGTAAATATGCTGATTAACAATACACTAGACTCAAAATGGGAACAATAACCAACACTCCAATAAATCGTGAATCGGACAAGTTAGGCTTAAAACACAGTAACAAGTACATGGTAACGTCCTTGACTGTTAGAAAATATCTCTGTCGTTCTACAAGTTGCGCATTCTGAGATCCTCTGCACTTTGCCATCACCCCCCACCCGGACCCTAATGACTCAGCGGTAAGTTAACTTTGCGCTTAACAACAAAAACAAACAAGCAAGCAAGCTGATAGGGATTATCCGTCTAGTTCTCTAAGTAACGTTTTCTGGTGTTTCAGCTGATAGTTGAAGAGCTATAAAACTTCTTTAAATAAAAAAACTTGGATATTATAAAATAACAGTTTCCTTAAGTTCATACGTTTAGTTCTTTCGGTGAAGTTAGCCCCCCCCCCCCACACACACACACACACAACATCACAACAGAAATGACTTCACGAAACTTGTTATATAGACAAAAGATCACGGGGGAAGTCTGGCCAAATTGTTTAGCCTTACAGGAAGATTTTCGTTCGTTAATCTGTAATAATTTCATCAAACTTGATTTAGACGACTTTAACTGGGAAAACCCCGTCTGGCGGGCAACTTTTCTTAATTTTATATGTTAACCGAGAGATAAGGAAATCGCTTTCCAGAAATGAGCTTTTGCAAGTCATTATAAATGGCGACGAAAGGCAGTTTAACAAACGTTGATTTTTTTGTTTTTTTTTTGCGTCTCAGGTATTTGTGCTACTAAGAATATCAAGTTTTCATTTATTTATTTTGGGGGAGAAGGGGTGAACGTAAAAGTTGTTTTTTTTCTTTGTCTCTATGAAGTGAGTAGGCTGTCAGTGTCACTGCTACAAGTAATCTCGACAAAAGTCCATGTCGCTGCTACAAGTAATCTCGACAAAAGTCCAGTGTCGCTGCTACAAGTAATCTCGACAAAAGTCCGTGTCGCTGCTACAAGTAATCTCGACAAAAGTCCGTGTCGCTGCTACAAGTAATCTCGACAAAAGTCCGTGTCGCTGCTACAAGTAATCTCGACAAAAGTCCGTGTCGCTGCTACAAGTAATCTCGACAAAAGTCCGTGTCGCTGCTACAAGTAATCTCGTCAAAAGTCCAGGTCGCTGCTACAAGTAATCTCGACAAAAGTCCAGGTCGCTTCTACAAGTAATCTCGACAAAAGTCCAGGTCGCTTCTACAAGTAATCTCGACAAAAGTCCAGGTCGCTTCTACAAGTAATCTCGACAAAAGTCCATGTCGCTGCTACAAGTAATCTCGACAAAAGTCCATGTCGCTGCTACAAGTAATCTCGACAAAAGTCCAAATGATCTATGCGACTAACGATTGAGCGCTGGTTTTTTTCAACTTACGATGGACTGATGGACTCGTGAAATTTGTTTCTTATCTTTTTTCATTGATAATCACTCCTTCCACTGACCTGAAGTGTATACTGTCGACTCCTGACGACCATGCTGTTGGTTCTGTGTTAGTCAGGATTCCAACATTTTTAATAGATCTAGCAATCTGTACTTCCATCTCAACACTCACAACCTGGGAGGCACGGGTTCGAATCGTCATTACCGAACATGTTCGTCCTTTCAGCGTTATAATGGGCTGGTCAATCCCACTGTTCGTTTGTAAAAGAGTAGCCCAAGAGTTGGTGGTGGATGGTGTTGCTAGCTGCCTTCCCTCTAATTTATCGTGGCTAAATTAGGGACGGTTAGCGCAGATAGCCCTCGTGTAGCCTTGCGCGAAATTCAAAATAAACCACAAACCATCCCAACACCAGATAGCATTGTCACACAGTT
>NW_013670421.1:51024-52359 GCF_000517525.1 Limulus polyphemus | reverse complement strand
AGTTATACAGAAACAATAATCAAAACTGAAGCGATCACAACAACTAATGAGCAAGTGATCAAATCTGCAAATGAACGGAGGGTACTGTCTCTTCGAAGTAGATAGCACGTGCATTCTTGCTGTAGTTTAAATAACATTTTCCAAAATTATAACTTTGAGTTAAATTTAAATTCCTTACGATCAACATTATGATCTAAGTATTTATTTTATTTCCAATCTCATGTTGTTGTTTTTTTTTGGGGGGGGGGTCAGAATAAACAAAACTATGTTCGTTCCTGTGCCCGAGGACTTCGTTCCATACTCCATACTGTTGATCAACGTAATTCTCTTCAAAGTTATGCGGGATGTGACGTTTGCTGTTGTACCTTCACATCTACGCTCTCTAGTGGCAGAATTTATATCAACTTTAGAACTCTGCAGCGACTACGCGGAGTTAGGTAAAAATATATTTCTGTGCTTTTAGCATAAGTTAGATAACATAGAAATTTTACACATTAAACTCTGTAACATTAATATCCCGATCCACTCTTGATATGGAACATCAACCTTGCTAAGCCTATCTGAGCTACATGTTTAGTTACATCATCAGCGTACATAGGTCGATAACCGGCGTTCAGTGGAGTTTTGTTGCGTTATTTGAGTTCCCGGTATGGCCAGGTGGATTAGGGCACTCGACTCGCAATCTATGGGTCGCGGGTTCGAATCCCGGGCCCACCAAACATGTTCGCCCTTTCAGCCGTGGGGTTTGTGGTTTGTTTTGAATTTCGCGCAAAGTTACACGAGGGCTACCTGCGCTAGCCGTCCCTAATTTAGCAGTGTAAGACTAGAGGGAAGGCAGCTAGTCATCACCACCCATCGCCAACTCTTGGGCTACTCTTTTACCAACGAATAGTGGGATTGGCCGTCACATTATAACGCCCCCACGACTGAAAGGGCGAGCATGTTTGTGGAATTAGTTAAAAAATAAGATAAATTTTGTTTCAGTTTTGAAATTATCCAGGTCAAGCGTGTGCTTGTATTCAAAATATATTTTCATAAGTTTGTTATATTTAGTGAAAAAAAAAAGTTTTAGATTATTGGGAAGAATTAAAATAAAATGAAGTAAAGTCAAGTAAAAAAAAGAATTAAGACTATTTGTGATTAATTGTAATTATTATTGTAAAATGTTAGCAGTTTTTCTCATAAAGGTTATTACATAATTTTTAAAAATCGTAGCACTTTTAAGCCTAAAACAAAGAAACAAGACGTTTGGAGCGACATAAGGGAATTGAATTATATAAGTTATTTGTTGTTTTATGAGTAATAATTATATGTATTGTTACGTTTCCGTTTGTT
>NW_013670421.1:48848-50029 GCF_000517525.1 Limulus polyphemus | reverse complement strand
TACTAGAGCATTCGCCAAAGTACAGGATAGTTCTAGAAAGTAGAGAGCGTGAGAATCACATGATCTCGATGACGCAACAATATACAGATTATTATATTGATTTAACCTGTTCTTTATTTTCTCTAATTATAATTAACCACCAGGTGTAGTCTACGAGCGCCACGGCTACGTTGCGTTAGGGTTAACCCTGACCTTAGTAAGTTACTGGTGGCATCAAGTATTTGAAGATACTGAGGCTTGTCCCTGCGGTCCCATCGAAGACTACGTACTTAGATATCCAGTGCCATCTGGCGACATAGCAAAGACATTAATTGGTCAAATTCTGGGGGGAATTTGCTCAATCAGGTAATATTTCACATTTTCTTCATAGATCAAAAAATGGACAAGAAATCTGTCGTTTTAGTTGTTGATTGCTTTTAGATATTTTCACAGTTATTTTTTAACATAAAAAGACTATTAGTACTTGTCAATTTGAAAATAAAATGTAAAGAAAAATTATACATTTTAATGTTTATTTTAGAGCAAAGCTACACTGGGCTATCTGCTGTGTCCACGACGGGGAATCGAACCCTGCATTTTAGCATTGTAAGTCCGTAAATCTCACTGGGGTACTACACATTGTAATTAACTTTATTGAACTCCTTTTTCATTGTTTCTCTGTTTCAAAAATTCTCTTTAGTCTTTTAAATTTTGTAAATAAATCGGAATAACAAGGAATTTTCCACATATAAGCAGAAATCCACAAATTATTAAAATCTGCCATACGGCAGCAGACAACCATAGTCCAGTTAGGCTTAAAGAGCAAACTGTGTGCAATGAATGGCCAGAAGTGTGAGGTGGTTATATGCTGTGACACGAGATCACTGTAAACTTGAATTACTGATACTGCCACAAGATTACTGTAAACATGAGACTAAACCACTGTATTTTGTAACAAGGAAAACGTGTAATTAATTTTTGTGGATTGATATAAAATTTAAACGAAGTTTTAACCACTTTAAGTTTAATTATTGTTACATATCTGCTTGTTTGTTTGTTTCCGGTAGAAAATATTTCCGAGGATCTTCAGCGATACAAGTCCTTTCTTGATTAAACCAGTTTACTCTTCCTCCATACAAACTTTTAGTACACGTTAGTTCCCCAATCAGTACGTTTATCGACGCTTTAAACTTAACTTTTAT
>NW_013670421.1:45733-48573 GCF_000517525.1 Limulus polyphemus | reverse complement strand
GCAAAACACACACTTTACGGCTCATTAGCTCGAAACTAACAGAATCATAAATTACACGGAACTCAAAGTAACTACTGCTCTCTCTTCATTTATATCCTCGCTGGCTTTCTCTTCCAGGCTTGCATACTAACGAAGAGGGTATCTCGAACACACTCGGATTTCCCCGATCATTCGAGAAACTCAGCAGCCTCACGTGACTTCCGCTGTCGTAACATTATTATGCATGTAATCGTTTGTTACAGCCCCCCCCCCAGTAGCACAGCGGTATGTCTGCGGACTTACAACGCTAGAAACCGGGTTTCGATACCCGTGGTGGGCAGAGCATAGATAGCCCTTGTGTAGCTTTGTGCATAATTAAAAACAAGCAAACAAACAAGCGTTTGTTACAACATTTTTTGTAAGGGGGATCAAAAAAACGTGAAACACGCGAAAAAGTATTCACATTTTATGTTGGAAACAAGGATAAGAGTACCAGAAAATACCAACTTACGTCTATAGTAAGCTTCGTTAGTGGTACTAATCTCAATATCTATCTCTGTAATGTTAAGATTTATTATTTTAGTGTTAATAACAAAAGATCTCTGATTTTTATATGTAAAATATGAAATATCTTCCGAATCTGAATGCCCAAGTAATATTTCACCTAATTTGTTGTTATAACGCTCTCTGATGACTTAACGTTAAGCTTGAGCGCTTATCAGGCTAAAATTAGTGTCCAATCCCTGCGATGGGCACAGACCAGATAGCCATTATGCAGGTTGAGTTTAACAACGAAACAAAAACTGTTCTCATGTCGACCGCAAAAAGTTTTCAGAATAGGATTTATTATTAATTTAAAAGTTTATGTTTCTACATTCATTATTTATTAATTAAAAAGTGTGCTATGTTTCTACATTCATATGCGTGATTTCTGATATTCGTGTAAGTAAACGGGATTTTAATTTAATTTGTAGTTTACGTCATTTGTTTATGGACTGTTTAAAATGAATTAAGTCACACGACATGTGATTCATACTGTCTGGAACTTAGACTTTGAATCACACGTTTTTTTATGTTGTCAGTGATTTTTGAGCATATAAATTAGGTAGAAACAGAAAGAGAGGCAAAGCTACAAAGTGCAGCTAGAAGTCAGCGCCACCAGGACGCTGTAACATATTTTAAGTCGTTTTAAAATGTATTGTTCTCTGTTATAGAGTGATTAATGCACACTTAAACTTCGATTAAAATTTCCTATTTTGTTTTCAGGTACACAAAGCTAGTGTGGTCTTTTCATCTAATATCAGAACATCGAGTCCTTCACACAACTCAACTTTGCAAAGCAGTACTAAAGGTTTCTATGACTACGTTATAACATTAAAATTTGAAGCAATACGGTTTTTGAATTATTTGTTCCTAGAGTCGCATGTATCTAGGTTAGTTTTTTAAAGTATAAAATTTAAGAAATGTTAATACAAAGTTAGCTTTTATCTCTTAAACGAGAATCATTCAAAGTGTCTGATTATTTACAGTTAAACTATTCTTAATGCGTCAATCAAATTTGTAGTAATGTTTACACTACTATAATGATTATCGTAGAAAAATTATATTTTATAAAAAAAATAATAATAATAATATCTGGTTAAACTGAATAGCTAATACTTTGAAACGGAGAGATTGTCACAGAAGTAGTATAACCACCATGTTAAAAAAAAAAAAAAATATGTCCGAGTTAAGCCTAATTTAAAATTAATATTTTCGATACAAAATCCCTCTACTTCACTAGTAAATTTTTTGTTTTCTGAAAACTGTATCGACTGAATAGCAGTTAATAATTTTTATGATAGAATTGTAATTTAAATCAAGAAACCATTTTTTTGTACTTTATTTTCCCTTCCATTTCAGTTTTAAAAGCAAAACGAATTGGTATTAAACGTTGTTGATTTTCTACAAGTACTACTTTAAAGTTCGTTTAGTTGTAAAACCTAGATGGAATGTTTATAGTAAACTCCCTTTGAAGGCCTAACTTTAAACTAGAGGGCTTATACCGATAAAACTCAAGATTTGATCCCTGCAGTAGACATAAACGCAGATAGTCGGCCATTGTGTAACTTTGCGCTTAATAACAAACAAATCTGTAATAAATCTTTGCCAAAGCTTTATGGTGTCACCGTCAGTCAGTTTCCTTTAGTTACATGCCACGCCATTCATATATCCAATGGAAGAAAAATACTTCGGGCTAGAAAGGCTTAGGAAAATAATTATTAGAGGTATGGAATGTGACAGTGTCATCCGAGATCAATAAGGGTCATCTTCAAGGTCATGTCCTGCAGAAGTTTTATTAATATGCATGATATACCAAAACCCTTAGCGACAAAGATGTAGATAATAACAAAAACATTATAAACCAAAAATGACCCAAAATCGTTCCACAACAACAACGTTTGTTGACATAAATGCAAATGTGGTAAATATTTTACAAAACGGTGGCAAATAATCAATATCTGGCTTTATTCTCAGTATAGTTTGGTGCTCTTGTTCTGTTCACACGGCGTTTACGAGTAAATGAGCCTGTAGTACGCAGCCACTGACAAATATTAGGTCGTCAAGAAATTAATGTCGCTATTTTTTAGATGAAAAAACCCGAACAACGTGTATATCAAACAAAACATTTATTAAAAGAAATAGTCTCCATTCTTATCGATGATGCTTTTCCATCTTACAATCAGGTTGTTAATGCCCTGATGAAAGAAATCACTTGGCTTTGAAGCAAAAAAACATTTTGATATTCTCTTTAACACCTTCTACATTTGCATACTTTTTCCCATTAAGATGGTGTTGCAGTGAACGAAAAAGATGGTAAT
>NW_013670421.1:39478-44806 GCF_000517525.1 Limulus polyphemus | reverse complement strand
ACAATAATTTCTAATATTTCTAATTTCTAATATTTCCCAACATCTAATACGAAGGATGACATTCATCAGGGAACCATTCGACAAAGAATCTGGTAAATTTTATAAAGACAAGTAGGGATATAAAGATATAAATAACCTAGCCAGCTATAGTAATATATAGTTTTAATGCTACAAAAAAAAAGTATTGAAACTAGAAAGTCAAAACTACAAAAACTGGGTTATATTTATTTGACTGTCACCCTGAACATTAGTATAATGAAGTTTTTTTTATAGTTTTAGTCTAATATAGTTTTAGTCTGATTGAGTTTTTTGTTTGTTTTTGTAACTTCAGATAACTGTGTTACGAGGTGTCTTGATTGAAGCCTTTATTACTTTCGTCAGCCGACTGGTGGCGCTTCAGTCTAGAAAGTGGGACGTAAAAACAGCTGGAGTTATCAACTCCATCACCATTACAGTTTTATCGCTAGGAGGTGAGAGGACCGTATTACGATAAAAACAAAAACAATCGTATAATTCTAAAAACGAGATTCAGCTAAATACATAATTAATATTTCTAACAGTTATTGAAAAGTGTGAAAATATAGTGACAAAACATTTCAAATGCTCATTTTTTTTTTAACTCTCCATTTGTATTTCAGCTCTCGGCACAACGGGAGGATTTTTTAACCCTATCTTAGCGTCTGTCTTAACACTTGGTTGCCATGGTAACACATTAACGGAACACGTTGCCGTTTACTGGATTGGAGCTTTTCTTGGTGGGCTGGTTGCTAGGTTACTTCATCAAACACTAGAGGAGGTAACAAAACGGAAAGAGTCTTAAACTTTACTTGTTTGCTTATTGTAAATGTGAAGATGTGCTGTGCCCTCTGCTCGGATCCAACCCCAAATTTTGGTGTCATAAGCCCTCGAGTTTGTCGCTGAACTTTAAACAATAACTGGAGATTGCCTACGTTCACCTTCGATATTTACATACATCACATCTGCTTTTTATACTTTCAACAGGTAACGGTTTTTTCATGAATTATTAATTTTCTCAACAAGAAGAAAAATTGCTCCCTTCTCTCAAGTGAAGTTGTATCGTTTCAGGAATAAACTTGTAAATACAGTGGAACGATTCGTTACTTTTCCTGTACATCAGGCGTGTCTACACCGTATAATAGATTTCTTCGGTTTTATATTTCACATTCAAAACTTAACCCTGACTAGTTATATTTGTGTATATTTTAATGATAACTGATTCATATTTTCATATTCAGTTTTTCTCAACATAAAACAGATATTTTGACTTATCAGTTCTTAACATAAATCAGACATGCATGTCTTGTATTATCTTGTTATATTTCTTTCTATAGTATATCAACCATTTCTGTTTTTCTCTAGACCTGTTATAGTATAAGTTAGGAGTACCTTTATTTATTTATTCTATTATTATTTCTTATTCCTGTAAACTCCCAGTGGAGCATAGGGCCGCAACAACACCTCGCCAACGGAAGGTGTTGTTGCAGTTACTTGTAGCAGGTTGGTTTTTTACGGGGTGGAGTCTAATCGAATAGTAGGATGCGACCATTACTCTCGTAGCGCATCCATTACCCCAAAGTGTTGAGCGTCAACGGAACCAGGTGGCAATACTACTTCCGATAATGAGTTAAAATCCAACCATTAATGATAGACAAATTAACGTATAAAATTTACTAAATACGCGTGTATTGGAGAATTTCTGTGTATTTAGATTATCTAGAACCAGCTACACGTGGATGTGCCAGGAGTTCTTTTACAAATAATCATACGACTTAAATAAGTTTATTTTTCCTAGTTCACATTTATTTGTTACACTAATTTATTATGTTCTAAATATACACACACACACACATATATAAAACAATAAAATATGGAAAATATTTGTTTGTTTGCTCTTAAGCGCAAAGCTACACATTGGGTTATTTGTGCCCTGCTCACTACGGGTGTCGAAACCCGGATTTCCATGTCATAGATCTGTAGACTTACCGCTGAGTCACTAGGGGACTGGAAGATATTGATTTGAGAGTTATGAAAACAGTATTTTTCATATTTTCTAAATGTTGAAAAAAAAAGAAAAAAGGTGCGAACCAATTATTTCTATTGATCACCATTATTTGCCCCTGGCCCGGCATGGCCAGGTGGTTAGGGCCCCGGCATGGCCAGGTGGTTAGGGCTCTCAACTCGCAATCTGAGGGTCGCGGATTCGAAATCCTCGTCCCACCAAACATGCTCGCCCCCTTTCAGCCGTGGGGGCGTTATAATGTGACTGTCAATCCCACTACTCGTTGGTAAAAAGAGTAGCCCAAGAGTTGGCGGTGGGTGGTGATGACTAGCTGCCTTCCCTCTAGTCTTACACTGCTGAATTAGAGACGGCTGGCGCAGATAACCCTCGTGTAGCTTTGCGCGAAATTTAAAACAAAATCGTTCATATCATCCAGATAGTTCTACACATGTTTCTTAATTATAACTGAGTATCAATTTCGATGAACTCTTCATTTCGTCTGTGTCGTTATTTTAATATAGTTAACTAGGTCGCATTAATATCATTTGGAAACGATTTTTGTCTACGAGCACGAAGTATAAAAGATTGTAACGTTTACATAATGACTCGTTCATTTACCAAGTTTTTTCCAGCATGATTTGTTAGAAGCCACCATCTTTGCTGTAGTTCATATGAGCTGGAGAATAATATTTTACACTCGAATGTTTGTAGTATCAATCACTGAATGGTTTTGAAAAATATCGTATATAATTTTATTCATGACATTCCTACGATGTGTTTGAAAATCGTTGTGTCTTTTTTTTTACATTCTATAATAGGTAAGTGTTCGATAAACGTACTAGAAATCAGGTGATAAGTTTTTTCGTCGTACTACACAGTACACCGTACTACAAATAATATATTAGGAAGGGTTTGTTTGTTTGTAATTAAGCACAAAGTTACACAATGGGCTATCTGTGCTCTGCCCACCACGGGTATCGAAACCCGGATTCTAGCGTTGTAAGTCAGCAGACATATCGCTGTGCCACTGGGGGGCATTAGGAAGGTAAAAAAGGTGCAACATTATGGTAACCACGGTTTGTTTGTTTCGGATATCTGCGCAAAGCTTCACAAGAGCTATCGGCGCTAGCCGTAACCAATTTTGAAATAACAAACTAGGGGGAAGGCAGCTAATCAACAGCACCCACCGCCAACTCTTTTACTACTCTTATCTGATCGAAAAGTGGAATTTTTTAAAATTTATATTTTGTAGCAAAGAGACACAAACATCAACTTTGAATCCAAAGTCCGACGATCGAACCACTAGGCCACGCCCGGCTCCACGGTAACTTTTATCAACTCTTGCCAAACGCTATAGTTATACAAATATATGAATCAAAATGCGTGTGTAACAGTTTTTTACAGTTAATTATTGAAATCTAAATAATTGTATCGAAATCCTGTAAAATTATATATTAAATCATATTCACAACACGCGTTTAAAGCTCAAAAGGAGCAGGTTATATACTCAAAAAATATGTGAAGCTTTAAGGTGGTAGACTGCAGTTAGGGTCGTTTTGAATTACTTTATTTAATGGATAATATTGCTCAAATATTTTACCTACAGAACGATGCGTTTAAAAGAAACATCTTCTAAAAACCCATTAAACATTGTACTCATCATGACTTGTAAATAAACTGCTTTGCTATACTGGCGACATCTATGGAGCACTTTATAAACCAATTAATCAATGTGTAAATTAGGGCCTGTTGTCACTGAGGTTTCATATTCATAATGTCATCATTGGTTGTTTAAATTCTTCAAAGTAAATTCTTTTTATTTTAGTGTGGGGAAAATAGACGGCATTTTTAAACATTTGTTCGTCAGTTATATCAAAATAATAAATTTAAAACCACCAACGTGTTTGGTGAAGACACACGGAGTAAATATTGATAAAAATACTTCTTATAGTTAAAGAAAATAACAACTTGTATCGGATTAACAGACATTGCTCACGTGGCTGGAAAAACCGCTTCTTCCAAGAGTGTACCTGAAACAAAACATTATTTTCTGGGTTATATTTTCAAGTTACTTTAACGAATAGACCTTGACTAATCTTAACCCTAGAATTATCGATAGAAATTTCCCATCGGTTCTTTAAAAAATAGTTTCGCATTTCTCGTGAACCCATTATTTTCTTGGTTACAGGGTTGCTAGTAACACACAAAAGATGTAAACATAATTACACATTAATATGTATATTTTCACTGTGGTATATTTTGTACTTAACACAGAGAACGATTAATTTCGTCAACTATTTATACTTAGTGACGTAACAGGGTAAACAAATAATTACTCAATATGTGGGCCCTACCGGTAGTAAACGGTATTAAAACAAGTCGGTGATTTGGGGGTTAAATCTATATATAGTATTGGAATTAATTATATGGATTTACGGCTAACCTAACATTCCTAAGACAGCCGAACATCGTGAGGTATTATTGGGATTACGGTCGAAAACATCGTTACCAGCGAGGATGTCTGACTGTATGATAAAAGGTTAAGGTCTACGTAGTTTGCTTTGTATTATGTATGAGAAAATGTTTGGTACCATCAATACGTCATTACTGGCTGTTTCTGACTTCTACATACCATAAACACAGACAACATTTACCTGCAACACAGGCAGTCATGAAACAAGCTGCAGAACCGGCCAACATAGCCCGAACAGCAAGCTGGGCTAATTCTGGCTTTCTCTCAGGAGCCATTGCTCCCAGGCCACCTAGTGTGATTCCTATAGATGCTATGTTAGAAAATCCGCAGAGAGCGTACGTTGCTATGGCGTCGGACCGGATCTACGGAGAAAAGTGTGTGAAAACGTCAACAAAGTAGGACTCGAAGTAACGATTAAAGCGTTTAATTAAATAGAGTGTGCGTGAGTAACTGTAAAATATATAGTAAAAGTAGAGCAGCTAAATTTTTGGATGGGTAATTAAACAAAAAAGAAAATAAACTCGTTATCTGATTGGTTTGATCATAAAGTTTATATTAAAATATTTGCATAGAAAATATGTATTTACAAAATAAATAAGTTTGTCCAAACAAAATCAACGTTAATCACTGACAAAGATCAGAGGTTAGCTGGCATTTCGTTCTGGTGGTTTAATGTACGGACATTTTAAATTTAATAATCACAGGAAATAAAAAATATCGTTCCCCACTTTTGTCGTTCATTAAGTTAAGTATAAACACACACACTTACAGATATAAGTTAAGTATAAACACACACACTTACAGATATAAGTTAAGTATAAACACACACACTTAC
>NW_013670421.1:32217-38478 GCF_000517525.1 Limulus polyphemus | reverse complement strand
CACACTTACAGATATAAGTTAAGTATAAACACACACACTTACAGATATAAGTTAAGTATAAACACGCACACTTACAGATATAAGTTAAGTACAAACACACACTTACAGATAGCAGATTTTGATCGTTCATTTCTTTCAGTTTCTGATAAGCAACGAATTCGTTAACTATAGTTTTAAGACCGAGCAACTGTCCAACTTCGCCACATTCTGACCAGTCAACTCCCATTAGGAATGCTAGCGGCATGAAGACTTTTGACAGAATCCACTGTGAAAAAAACAAACAGATTTACTGAATAAATCCATTAATAAAACAAAGAAAGGTTTAATTTCACATTGAAATAATCTCGACCACAAACTATAGAGCTGATAATGAAACAACGAACACCTTAAGCCCTATATATTTTTTGTGAATTTAAACAGAATTTCTTAATCACAAAGCTACACGATGGGTTAACTATACAGTGCCCACCACGAGTATCGAAACCCAGTTTTTTAGCTATAAGACTTCAGACTTTCCGCCGAGCCACTGAGGGTGGGGGGATACACAGAGAGACATAGACTACATTTACTAATTTCTAACTGACAAAAAAAAAGGTTAACATGTTTATTTTATGATACTTTATTGAGTGTTAGGGTTAACGACCATTAAAGTTAAATATTATGTATTTATAAAAAGAAAATACTCACGTGTTTATTTTAATAACCACGATTAAAACGACTTGAAGATGTACATTATATTGTTGTAACAACTTCAGTTTTGGTTTCAATACACCACACTATCTTTAGTTGTTGTTGTTTTTAGGGCAGAGCTACACAATGGGCTATCTGCGTTCTGCCCACTTCGAGGAATCGAACCCTGGATTTTAACATTGTAAGTTCACAAACTTACCACTCACTCACCAGAGGGCCGCTGTCTTAATAGTCTTGTATCGTGTTTAAAAGGCAACTTATCTGAGATATTACACTAACACTAGTTTAGATTTATTAGCTCAATGTTGCCCTCCGGTGGTTCAGCGGTAAGTCTGAGGGCTCATAACACTAAAAATTGAGTTTCGATACACGCGGGAGCAGAATACAGACAGCATAATTGTGTAGCTTTGTGCTTTTTGTTTGTTTTTAAAATTTCCCTTCAGAGCTATTACTGATTTACACCAATAGATGGCATTAATGCATGAATATACCATATTGCAATTAATCAATGAACCAGTGTAAAGGCAGAGTACTATCCCTTTGGCATTGGTAAGCTCTCACGTGACATGCATGTAACTAATTCTTCCAATTAGAAGTCCTACGTTGTTACGATTTTTGTTTTCAAAAATTGGTGAAGCTAATATTTAGGAATGCATACAATTCAATCATAGCACCCACGGAAACATAAAACTGTTTATATCGCCATCTAGTGACATATTCTTTATATACCATGATTGGATTGATTTAAGTGTGATCAAAACACTAATAACTCCTGATAATAAAATACTAACGGTAACATTTTGTGAAATTTTACCTACCAAAAGTTAAGTATTAGCTAAAATAATTAAAAGACTGATGACGCGGTTCACAGCAGAGGATACGGCCAATCAAAGAATGCATTAGGTCTCTACGTCATAGATTCTGTTTTCAGTCTTACTTCTGGTATATAACACACACATATATACAATCATTAATCAGTGCTTTTACTGGCGAAACCCGTGTCGTAATAAATAAAATATTTTTCACACGTACAATCGTCTTTGTTTTTTTCCACTGAATTCTGTAATTGTGGAATTTCACCAAGTAGCTACAGTTTCAAGTATCAATTATTAATTAACTAACCTATATACAAGGCATAAAATTCGAATGCAGTGCTATCTAGTGGCACACCTACTTATCTTACATGTCCGATAATTTATAGCTGGAATTTAATATTTTGTTGTTTAGCTAAAACAATGGGGAAAGCTTAGGCATAACGTAAAAAGTTGTAAATATAGACACAAGCAGAAATAAAATTTATTTAGAATAAAAGTTTAATTCATCAGTAGATCGTAATGACATCTAGTGTACGTCATGTGTATCAATACTCTGTAAAATAGATTATGAAAAAAAAGGTTTAATGAGATTTTTAGATACGATAAGTTTTCTTTGCTTTCAGAAGTTTTGTTTTCATAAAGTATTATTATTATTTCGTCAGAAGTTGTGTTTATATAAATTATTATTATTTCGTCCTTATACTGTTGCTTGTCGATATTAATGATTAAAATAAGTACAACATAAACAAAGTGAACTTTAAAATTTAATCGTAATTAAGTAAACGTAGAATTATTTATGTGACTTCTTTCGGAAGTCACTAGAGGGCAGTTCATTCTGTCCTTTTTATGTAGTGTTTCACTTTACTCTGGAAATACATGTTGTTTTAGGGTGTATTTTTTAATATTAAATGAACATAATGGGCTATAACTTGAATCTATATTCAATTAAACAAACTATGTATTAATTTACAATAATATAATACAAAGTTAAACTCGTTTCCTGACTGGGACGACTTTTCGGTGAAACCTTTTCCAACCTTACTGCGTTTACGTTGTTTTAAACAACAATAAAATAAAGACAAGCATCAGCCAGGTTAGTTTTTAAATAAATCCCTTCATACATCAAATTAAAAACTGACAACATATAATTTAAATGTATGTTAAAACTTAGTAAATCCAATTAACTACTGGTTGTAAGAAAACAAACTTAGAAACTAAGAGTCGGTGTTAGTTTTAATTACTACCACACTGTATTTTATTTTGAACTAAATTCATTTCTTATCTTGGCCTTTTGGTTTAATTGTATTTACTTTTAAAATATAACGAGGAAAACAAACTCATGGGGAGAAATTTAACCGAGAATAAATATAACTGCAGCTTACCTCGAACGTTAGAAACTCCCAGCCTATTAGTTTCCCACACCATTGCATAATTGCATCCAAAAATGCCACAAAGGCGACAAATGCAACCAGATTGGCAATAATGTTGGCAATTAATTTTATTGCCGAGCTTGCACCATTCGCTGCTGCTTCTAAGGCATTAGTTTCCGTACTGTAAAAGTAAGAATTCAAGGCATTAGTTTCCGTACTGTAAATGTAAGAATTCAAGGCATTAGTTTCCGTACTGTAAAAGTAAGAACTCAAGGCATTAGTTTCTGTACTGTAAAAGTAAGAATTCAAGCTATGCCTTATTTACATTCAAAATCCATACAGTAAAAAAACAAAACAATTGTGATGTGTGTTCATGTGTAACAACCTATACAGAGTGGGGATTCATGATCTATGATAGTGACACAAGGATGAGAATTAAGGCCTAACAATTTCTTCTTCCACCATCATTGATCTTCAGTATGATAATCTTGATTACTGACTATTACTCTGTAACACGACTTTCACTATGGAAAAACAATAACCTTAGGTCATTGTATTTCCCGTACCCTTTACATTGTTTTTTAAAGCTATCTACCGAGTGCAAATGACGATTTCTGAAAGGCCTCAGAATCCCATGGGTGGTGTCTGATAATAGTAAAGCATGAATTCCCATTCGTGCTTGCATCCAGTGACGTAGCCAAGACTGTAAGTGGCCGAGCCAATGCCTGAACGAGGGACGGTAAGTTCTCGATCTATAAAGATATTGAAGCATTAAAAACTATGAAGGTAAGAATTGTAATGAGAAGGAACAAATGATCAACAAGCTGACAGAATATTACATAATTAATCACTTAGTATGGACTGTTAAATACTCCCGGTAGGCTGACTAGTTGTTTTGATGTAATTACATACTATTTAATGTCAGAACTTATAAATTTCTTTGGCCACAGACTCAATTAGGTTCTGCATACATACAAAGGTACCAAGCCAATGTGATGTCTGGAATGTGAACATGTCCTGGTGGTGCCTGGGCAACATTATTGGGTGCATTATGCCAGCGCTCACATCTTGTGGAGGAACTAGCATGATGACTTGGACATGTGACTGGCTGGTTTGTCTTGATGGAACCATAACTTAATGGCATCAATTCCGCATAAAGACAGTACGGCCTTGCGGTTCAGAAGTACCAGGACATTAACAGAAACACAGGACATTAACAGAAGTACAGGACATTAACAGAAATACCAGGACATTAGCAGAAGTACCAGGAGATTAACAGAAGTACAAGACATTAATAGAAATACCAGGATATTAGCAGAAGTACCAGGAGATTAACAGAAGTACAATACATTAACAGAAGTACCACGATATTAGCCTGAAATTACGCAGAATTTATCTTGTGTTTATTCAACTCACGGGATGCTTAACTTATCATTGTAGGTGTAACCTGCAACAAGCACCTTGGATAACCTATTGTGACAAGCTCTGCGCTATATTTAAAATGTTGCATCGCCAGTAGGATGATGTTTCAGACATAGGCGTAGGAGGCGGGGGGTCAAGAGGGCAATTGCCCCACAAATTCTTGCTCCAATAGTTTTTCGGGCAAAAGCTCCGTACATATATTACCCAAACGTGATATTTTCACTTCCACATGGAAGTCATTGGAACCTTTTTTTTTCAAGCGACTTTAAACCTTATAGTACATGATTTTATATTTTCGGGCATCACATTTCAAGCGGATTGAGACTTTTAACCACTGTAGTTACACATGGATAGTCGATGTCAAGTTGTTACCACGGGTCGTGATTACATACACGATGTAATATAAATCGTATAATTACGTTATATATATATTTCACACATATATTTACAAGTACATACCCTTTAGTGATTACGATGTCGTGTGCCTTGGTTTTGCTTTGCTCTGTTTCTGGGTAGAATAACTTAGAGTATGCAAGGGCTGCAGGGGCTGACATAACTGAAGCTGACAGTAAATGACTAGCACTAACCTGTGAAAACAGAAAATTGTAAAGTTTATTTCATCGAAATAACGTTTCAGAACTAATGTAACAACTTAATACGGCTAATGTCTTATCTATGCCAAAATTATGTTACAAATATCATAAAATCATAGCAGTATATACGCTCTGTAACACATAGCTCCCTCTATGTTAACACTAGAAGTTTGAAGCGCTCTAACAAGCCTAGTATGAAATATGTTTTATTCATTAAATCATCGTTATAATTTATATTCAAGGTTGTATGTTTTACTATACAGTTTCTTTCTTGCTGATCTCAGGTTCGTGAATTAGGTTGTGTTTTAACGAACGTTATACACTTGTAAAAACGAAAGTACCTACTACTTGTCTTATAAATATTAAGTACCGATAGATGAATCATTATATATCCTTTATTATAAACGGTAGCTACGGCGTTCTATTGTTAACCTTATCTGTAGTACATGGACACGTGATACGCAGATTGTGAAAACGATTGGATAGAATTTGTTGTCGTCATTTTGAAATATCGGCAGGCCACGTTAAGCCTAACAAGAGTTGAACTGATAACTTAAAGAACTAAATCATATTACTTCTAACAGTCTTATGGTTGAATTCGCCTCGTGCAGCTTTAATCTAAGCTTCTTAATCAATAAAGCTCTTCTATATGTAAATTCTTCTCACTGCGCGCTCTACAGGGAATTTTCAACATACTATAATGTATAAACGCGTCACAACTTCTACATTGGATTTAATATTCGCCATTATATTTGCGTGCTCTTTTATGTGTGACTCTAACCCTCTGGTGGTAGAACCTATACACCTAAAATTACACCTAGAACTTGTAAATTCATATATCACATGTATAATGCCGTCAACTGATAACATGGTGTTGACTAGCTGTCTTCCTTTTAGCCTATCAGTTGATAATTAGGGAAGTACTTGCGTAGTTTTGTAAGAATTTTCTAAACAAACCAAACTTTGTTTTCTTTTTTGTTTTTTATAATTCAACTGATGTTATCTGTTCAATTTCGCACAAAGCTACTCCAGGGCTACCTACTCTAGATATTCTTTTAGTACTAATGTAAGACAATCCGATGTTCTACATTTATCGTGTTTCCTCAATCTTTTTAGATTAGTCTTTTCTTATATTCATTACTTACTCCAAATATGTTAATATAGAGGGCTAACACCGTCCCCGCGATGGTGGCAAATCCTCCCGTCATCACAGCGTGTAATTCAGATTTCGTCAGTAGTGGGAGATAAGGTTTAATCATGAGTGGCGCCTCCGTCTTATATATATATATACAAAAAAATATTGATATATTATATAAAAAAGTTAAAGGCCTCAAAAGAAAAATATCCGACACACACACATATATATATATA
>NW_013670421.1:25281-31380 GCF_000517525.1 Limulus polyphemus | reverse complement strand
AAAGAAGATAATTACTGGAAGGCCCTGATGTTACTTCAAAACTTTCCATTAGTTTTACACTTATTAACATCATATGGTTTGTATTATAGCCATCAAGGTTGATAAAACGAATCGCATCTGTATAAATCTTATGGATTACTGTTTGGTTAACGTTAAGGTTTTTATTAAGAATTGAAAAGACGTTGACACTGTAATATGATGCGTATTTTACTTCAAAACTTTCCATTAGTTTTACACTTATTAACATCATATGGTTTGTATTATAGCCATCAAGGTTGATAAAACGAATCGCATCTGTACAAATCTTATGGATTACTGTTTGGTTTACGTTAAGGTTTTATTAAGAATTAAAAAGACGTTGACACTGTAATATGATGCGTATTTTACTTCAAATTTTGATGAGGATATTTAAAGATATAAAATAAACATGCTCTTGCGTTACGATGTTTTGATTATTTTTAAAGCATACACAACCACAATGCGAGAAAACAATAACTAGGGTTAGAAAACTTGGATATTGGAATTTTTATTATTTACTAAACTAAATATTTTCCTTTGTTGACGAATACTTCGTAGAATAATAACAGGGTGTTAAAATTGTCTACACGAAGACAGATAAAACCTACTTTAGTCTCTATTTTTCGTTCCTTTATCTCAACTAGATTTGCTTGACAAGGATCGTGAAGTGGGAAGTTACAGTTGATAGTCTTATAATAACATTTACTGGATCAACAGAATCCATTACTATAACTAGGGGGGATACAAACATCAATAACACACGTTTTCTTATTCTTATCGTTCAGCAGGATTAGAGTGGTTTCAGGGTAATCTGCCCCTCATTAGTAAGCTAATAAAGAAGCTACTCCAAGAACACAAGGCCACAAGTAATAACGGAATTAGGCTTTCTGTGTGTGATGCGTACAATATGGTGAGTGAAGGACATTACACTTGAACAGCTATTTACATTCTGATAATTATAACACACATTATTGATAATTTTCCAGTCACATACCAATAATTAACATTCCTATATGTAACAGTCACAAATAAATAGGTATTTACATAGACCAAAAATGACCCATTCATAGCACATCTATCTGAAAAAACCCAATAAATTATGAGTTTCACCTTAAAAGCAAATATTCCCGCTTGAGTTTGTGATACGCCCTCTAGTTTTCCGGTAACCAAGTAGCCGAACACAAACGAGGAGCCGGCATCAGTAAATGACAAAAAGGTTTCGACCTTGTCTCCCAAACATTTAAATATTTTTCTTCCAACTGGCAACCGCAAAATGATGAGGCCAAAAACGAACTGTAGCATAACACCCCATAAAACTTGTCTCCAAATAATCTGAAAGAGAGTAATCAAGCTTTTAGTAACAGGATCGGGTTATAAATACATTAAAAGTATGTGTACCCACAAAAACTTAACACTATACTCTTTTGTAAATATTAAAACGCAAGCCGTGTAAAAGAAAAACACTACTTTCAAGTGGAATTTTCTTTAACTACTAAGAGAACATAAATTTTTCTTATTTGTCAAGTTTCTAGTCAACTGTTTACCAAGTTCGCCAAAGAAAATGACGATAACGCTCTCAACAAGAGGAAACCTTTTCGTATATCATGATTCTCAATCACCTGTCTATCAACATTTACTGGTACAAACTATATTCTTGTCATTGGTCGAAGACGAGAGGGAGGGGCGGAGCTCTACCTGCACGCATCTAAGAAACAAACAATTAACTTTATATGGCTTTACTTATAGAATACTTGCATCTGGGCCGGGCGTAGTTGTTGAAATATGGATTTGGGATTGAAACTCCTGGGTGTTCGGAAATTATACGTGACGTCAGAGGTATGTGGAGAATAATAAAAAGTCTGGGAGTCAATAAACCCAATGAAAAGAGAAAACTGACTTTCACTAGATGAGCGCTGTAAGTTGTGAATAATTAATGTCCACGTTGAAACTTAAAGAAAAACAATTTGTTAAAAGATAATTAATGCCGGGAATCGAACCGGGGTCGCCCGCGTGTGAGGAGAGCATTCTATCATTGTACCACCGATACGAACTTATTAATTTGTTTACGTCGGTATATTAACTTAAATTAATAATTGAGTTATTGTTTCAAATTTATTATTTGTTTTTAAATTGAATTCGAATTTTCTTCACATAAATCAATACTTTTACTAAAACAATAGCTAGTAACAAAAGTAGCCCTTGGACCAATACAACGTGGTAGATGTTACAGAATGGAGTTAAAACATCAGATGTGAGTTATATACAAAAACTTCAAAGTAAATTTATTACTCAAATAAAATTGTAATTGTAATGATACAACTCTTATTATGAGAGTATCTAGCTATAGCAGGGTATTCAAGGTTACAGATATATAGGTAGATAGATGGGCAGATATATTTTTATTATCTGTACTACAAGCGAATCAACATTACAATGTTCTCTAATGGCAGTGGTTGTTTAGGTTTTTCTCGAACGGCTGTGATTGCTGCCTGTCCGCATTCAAGTTATTTTTTCAAGTAATAAGTATCTATAAAATATTTGTCTTTACTATTGTCTTGAAGTATTGAAGACATAGTTAATATAACTGGTTTAAAAGACGATTTAGTTTAGAGAACAGTTGACTTACGTTTCTCCTATGGGCTGAAAAGATATAGCCTACAACTAGTAGTACAAGAAGTCCTCCAGCAGACACAAGTCGTTTCCGGTTGTCTTTGGTGTCAACGATCAAAAACGCAACTAATCCCCCAAACACAAAAATCCAGGCCACCCTAAATTAGATGTGGAACGATTCATGATAAGTTGTTTGAAACAGTAAAACTAAAGAAACTCGAAAATTTTCCAAAGTGAAAAAAAATGAAAAGTTTACTTCCTTGGAATGAAGTATAAAGCTCTTCTTTCCAAGCTATGTTTATTTATTTCCAGGGAAATAATAAAATAATACATCTATTTATGTGTACAAATGTGATATTAAACTATGTCCTAATGGTAAGCTTGCTCGGACTGTGAATCTAAGGATTTATTGTTCGCGATCCGTTTTCCCAAAGACGCGCTTCTTACTTTGCTGTCGTAGATGTGTTCTAAGAGTGACCAGCTATTCGGTTGAACAAGAATAGTCTAAAGAGTTAGCGGTAGGTGTCGTTAACGAACTGTCTTAACTCCAAGTTTACCAGTTCTAAATGTATCAAACATACTAGTATAACCCAATAACAGACGTTGATCAGAGTGTAGATGGAACTGGACCTTCCTTGAACTTAGACTTCGAGATTAAATAATTTTTGGTATACAAAGTTTATTTATTAGTTCTAAATGTAGGGAGGGCTATGTACAGATAGCCACTTGTGTGAGACTACAAATATTCAATCAAGTCCACGTGTTAAACTTAGCTGTATAAACAATAGATTAAACGTAAACCTCAATTATATTTATATGCAATGATAGCGTATAATAATATTTCCTAAATACCTAAAAAGGTGGGGACATCATTCAATTTTACTTTGGAGTTCACATTTACGCTTTCTTACAAGTTTTCGTATTCACTCAGGTCGTTCTGGAATTAGGCCTGGTTTTCAGCTTCACCGCTTAAAGTTAAACAAAGCAAATGTCTCGTCTGTTGTTTTTTTTTACGTTAAAAACAATAAAAAAAAAGATGTACAAATTAATACAGAGGGCGTTGAAAATCAATTTTAAATGAAAAGCATATATTCGGTTGCAAGAATGTAAACATAATATCATTAAAAGAACTGTATGAATTGCTCGGTGTTTCTGCTTACATATGAATATATATATATATAGTTTGCTTCTACATCGACTCTGTTTATTCCTTTAATTATGAAGTTCGCTCTGAAACATTATTTCACGTACTTAAACCAAACTTGCCATTTCACAAAAAAATAAAAAAATCGAGGACTCTTCAGAAAGCAATTGACCCCCCCCCCTCTCTCTCCTATACGCTAGTTAGAAATAAAACACTGCCTACAAATTATACTGTTATTAAATAGCACAAGATCAGTTGGACGTTAGTATCAATTGTCATCATTCCCGCATATAGGCCTTACCTGGGATTCGACTTATTTACGAAAGTATCAGGTTTTCAGGGTAAAAAACGTTACAACCAATTATGAAAGAATCAGGTTTTCAGGGTAATAAACGTTACAACCAATTATGAAAGTATCAGGTTTTCAGGGTAATAAACGTTACAACCAATTATGAAAGAATCGGGTTTTCAGGTAAGAAATTTTACAAGCAATGACAGAAGTATCAGCTTTTTAAGTTAGAAACTTTACAACCAATTATGAAATTATCAGGTTTTCAGGATAAGAAACGTCACAACCGATTACGAAAGTATCAGATTTTCAGGATAAGAAACGTCACAACCGATTATGAAATTATCAGGTTTTCAGGGTAATAAAATTTACAACCAATTACGAAAGTATCAGGTTTTCAGGATAAGAAACTTTACAACCAGTTACAAAAGTATCAGGTTTTCAGGATAAGAATCTTTACAATCAATTACGAAATTATCAAGTTTTCAGGGTAAGGATATTTACAACCAATTAAGAAAGTATCACGTTTTTAGGATAAAACCGAAAAATAATGAATTTAATATGTTGTCAAAAATTAGGTACGATATTACAAATTGTATCATGTGCCCTCGACTGATGGGGAAAATTGTCATTATATATATATAAACCAAAACAAATAATATAATTATTTCAACTTGCTTATAATAAGACTTAGTGGTACGCTTGAGGGCTTATAACGCTAAAATTCGAGGTTTGATATCTGCGATGGGCACAGCACAAATAGACCATTGTGCAGCTTTGTGCTTAATAACAACCAAACATAGAAACTTACCATGTGTAGGGAATCCTTCTCACAACCTTTGCCATAAAATTAAAAGTAGGTTCAAAAACCCAGCGCTTGAGAAAGAGATAATAGAGCATCAGAAAGTAAGCCACTGCAGTTACAATGACTAAAAACTTTACTCCGTCACACCAAGTAGACGTTTCTTTCCAGGATAAAGAAACAGCAAACCCTAAGTAGATGTTATACAAAACAAAAATCACTCCCAGCAAGATTCTTTTACCATTTTTTTTCACGTAAGGTGTAACGTGAATCAATATTCTATCAGTAAAACTTTTGGGCCTTGTTGCCTGACGTAGGTATCCTGTTTCTACACTGTCAGACTTCTCATGAGATTCAACTGTCTTGTTAATATCATCCGTCTATAATAAAGGGGAAAAAAAACTTATCAGAAAAATGTATTAAAAAAGAAAGAAAAACATACTATTTTCAATACTACTAAGAAAATTTTTTTGAAACGTAAGAAATTTCGATATCTTTATGCATATAAAATAATCTGAACAGAGAGATTAAGCTTTTAGTGAAAACCACAGTAAACGGAATGAACTGTCAGAAGTCTGATATCAGAGAAATTAGTTTCAACACATTCGTGCGTCCTCTTCAGTCTCACAGTGTCTTCTGGCAGGAAACAAAAACTGGTCAACAAACGCCTGAGTGACCCCTGATCTTGGAATTCCCTTAAAGACACGGGAGGTCAAAAAGTTTGTTCCGTTTACTGTGGTTTTTCACTAATTGCTATACATGATATTGTGTTCTTATTATTATTAAGCTTTTAACCCTGTCTGTGAGGTGATCAAGTTAAGCCGTTTGTTTCATAAAAATAAATAAATAGTTAAAACCGCATAGGCGACAAAGATATCGAAATAAAATAATAGGTTGAACAATCGCCAAGTTTTTGTTATATTTTTATTTAAAGAAGGATGATATTTCGATCTAGTGCTCTTCATCAGATCGTACAACTTACAATAAAAGCGCATGCGCAGAACTCAAAGAAATTGAGTGTGTAGTATTTGGTATACTGAGCGTGAAATTTCTGAGCAAAATTACATATTTTACACAAATATTGCAAGTCATGAAGAGATAATACAGTTAGCAATTTAAATTTAAACAACAACAAAAAAAATCAGAGAAAAATGAAAATGTATTGGAAAAAAAGTGTTCACTTAAACCAGATGGTTGTAGGATCCCCAGATTGTATATTAATCTCCAAGAAGATCG
>NW_013670421.1:23170-24423 GCF_000517525.1 Limulus polyphemus | reverse complement strand
AAGAAAAGCGTTCATTTAAACCAGACGGTTGTAGGGTCCCCAGATTGTAGATTAATCTCCAAGAAAAGCGTTCATTTAAACCAGACGGTTGTAGGGTCCCCAGATTGTAAATTAATCTCCAAGAAAAGCGTTCATTTAAACCAGATGGTTGTAGGGTCCCCAGATTGTAGATTAGTCTCCAAGAAAAGCGTTCATTTAAACCAGACGGTTGTAGGGCCCCCAGATTGTAGATTGAACTCTAAGAAAAGCGTTCATTTAAACCAGATGGTTGTAGGGTCTCCAGATTGTAGATTGATCTCCAAGAAAAGCGTTCATTTAAACCAGATGGTTGTAGGGTTTCCAGATTGTAGATTAATCTCCAAGAAAAAGCGTTCATTTAAACCAGATGGTTGTAGGGTCTCCAGATTGTAGATTAATCCCCAAGAAAATCGTTCATTTAAACCAGATGGTTGTTGGGTCTCCAGATTGTAGATTAATCTCCAAGAAAATCGTTCATTTAAACCAGATGGTTGTTGGGTCCCCAGATTGTAGATTAATCTCCTTTCCAGTCGTTCTATTTTTTGAATGTCTGTTGGAGCACTAATAAGTCCCGGAATCGAAAAGTCCTCAGCTGAATGATTGTTGATGGTGAAATGTTTGCCTACAGGTGTATTCTGGTTCTGCAGTTTAATATGGTTTAGATGTTCTCGTGCTCGATCACCGAGTCGGCGGCCTGTTTGTCCGATGTCGAAAGTTGTGTTTTTTTCCTTGGATATGTGTAGTGCTGTTTATATGTGGGCAGGTTTCATTTACATGTGTGAGTGCCTAGAGTATCATCTTGTTTAAAGTTTCTGTGCACCAGGATTTCTTTGGGAATTTTGTCATATCTGTAAGAAATAATACGGGGGGGGGGGGTCTTGAAAAGAGATTTAGTGGTAGGGTCTTCAGTAAGTATTGTGTTATTGTTTAATATAGTATCTTTGATCTTCTTTATGGTCTGTAGTATGTTAACACAAGTTGAATACGACCGGTGTGTTCTTTCTTGGTAGGGTTGAGTGTTTGATCCTGGGTATACGGGCTAACTTTGGTGGCTGCATCGTGGATGAAAGATTCAGTGTGGAGTGTTTTAAAAAAAAAACTAAGTTTTCATGTCTTTGGGTTTTGATTTATAATCGTTTTCATCACTACATGGTTTGCGTAGTCGTATAAATTGTGAGTATGGTATTGATTTTTTTTTGTTACTGTACGGGTGGGAAGGTTCGAAATGTAGGTAC
>NW_013670421.1:13327-22230 GCF_000517525.1 Limulus polyphemus | reverse complement strand
GGAAGGTGTTAAGGAGGACATCGACATGTTTTTTTGCTTCAAAGCCAAGTGATTTTTTTAATTAGGGCATTAACAACCTGATTGTCAGATGGAAAAGCATCATCGATAAGAATGGAGACTATTTCATTTAATAAATGTTTTGTTTGATATACAAGTTGTTCGGGTTTTTTCATCTAAAATACGACATTAATTTCTTGACGACCTAATATTAAGTTATACAAATATTTCGCTATGGTTGAACTCTTATGAACCTTATCTGTTTTTCACACATGCGCAAAAAGAAAAAGACAAGGGTGAATCAAAACGTCTGTGTTTGAGATTAAACGTTTCTATTTTGTCTGATAAAGACAGAAGCTAGCTGACTACACCTGGAAAGTTTGGTCGATAAAAATAATCCAAAACGAACAAGTAGCCTTGTTTGTTAACAGGCATTCTTTCTGTCACTGTAATGTTGATAAAACTGTTCGGAACGTCTCAATCACCAAGCACACCCGAAGTAAAGCAATTAATAATTGCCAGTTTATTCACTTAACTGCAACAACAGTAGTTATGATGAAATTACTTTAATCAAATAAAATAGAAAATTCCGTTGCTGCTGAATAAATAAAAAAAAAATGCAAACGAAGAGTAATAGCGAAATGAGAATTAATCGTTCATCCCGCAGATTTAGTTGTTGAAACCATGTTTCCTGTCAATGCCAACTCACGACCAGCACTCTCACTTATGATAACTAAAATGGAAAAAAAAAATTATTGTTATCTGCCCATGAGTGTAAGGTATAAGCAATTACACATACAATTCTGTGTTATTTCAAAAAATGTGCACGCATTGTAGAATGATTTAATAATAATGACAGAGGTTTTGTTTGCGATGTAGAAGAGGTAACTTCAATCCGGTAACAGAAAGCTATAATTATTATAAGCACAGGTTGATTGTCTAACGTTGAAAACTGGATACTCTGGTTGAGGTTGAACGAACTTCTTAGGAAACTTGATACAAATTTATTCATTGTTTTCCAATTTGTATTTAAGGTAAAGCTACCGTGTCTAATTTTAAACTACTGATTCGAACCCGATTCGCCAACTCTGAAATCGAAAGCTCTACTACTCTTCTCCCCCCCTCCCTTCCGAAAAAAAATTCAACTTAAAACGTTGTACAATAAAACCTGATGTAAGTTCGGTTTAAAAAAAGAAAGCCAGGTTCTTACAAATAAATATGTTATAAGAAAATACTCTGAACACTCCTGGTAAAAATTCAGTATGACAATACAAAATCTACATAGTTATTCGATTTTAATATTTCAATTAAATGAAAGTAAAAAAAACAAACTAGAAACCTATAGACTTTTATGATGGTAGAAAATCACTGTCTTATCACAGTACTTGAGTCAATTAACTCGTAAAAATATAGTAATTATTATCAATTTTTATATTTAAATTATCAATAATTCTAATTGGAACATCGAAACATTATTCTACACGCATATCATATAGCAGTTAATAACACACCAACTTCCACAGTTCTATCTTTAATAACACACCAACTTCCACAGTTCTATAGCAGTTAATAACACACCAACTTCCACAGTTCTATAGCAGTTAATAACACACCAACTTACACAGTTCTATAGCAGTTAATAACACACCAACTTACACAGTTCTATCTTTAATAACACACCAACTTACACAGTTCTATAGCAGTTAATAACACACCAAGTGAATAACAACGTTTGAATAATGTACCTAGTACAGATCAAACGTTAATAACAATGTTAGAATAACATACCCAGTACAGATCAAACGTTAATAACAATGTTAGAATAACATACCCAGTACAGATCAAACGTTAATAACAATATTAGAATAACATACCCAGTACAGATCAAACGTTAATAACAATGTTAGAATAATGTACCCAGTACAGATCAAACGTTAATAACAATGTTAGAATAGCATACCCAGTACAGATCAAACGTTAATAACAATGTTAGAATAACATACCCAGTACAGATCAAACGTGAATAACAATATTAGAATAACATACCCAGTACAGATCAAACGTTAATAACAATGTTAGAATAATGTACCTAGTACAGATCAAACGTTAATAACAATGTTAGAATAATGTACCCAGTACAGATCAAACGTTAATAACAACGTTAGAATAACATACCCAGTACAGATCAAACGTTAATAACAATGTTAGAATAACATACCCAGTACAGATCAAACGTGAATAACAATGTTAGAATAACATACCCAGTACAGATCAAACGTTAATAACAATGTTAGAATAACATACCCAGTACAGCTCAAACGTTAATAACAATATTAGGACAACAAAGCCAATACTGATCTAAATTATTATTTAAAACATTCCTATGTTAGACTTAAGAGCACTTGAGAATGATCGTACCAGTGACCGAAACGTCGTACCTGTTCTAAAACATAATCTTCCTCACTGCAAAAGCTGTAACTTGTAATAAAATAATATTTAATCAGTAAATATACTAAAACCAAAATCATTAATTAAAACTACAGCATCAATTGAGGTTTTTTTTCGTATAATTTTGTGTTCTGTGTGCTTAACGTCCAACTTTTCTATCATCTTATTCTTACGTCATTACGTTTATAGGCCTAACCTGAATCCTCGAAGTAGCACCTCAGACAAATAACTAAAACTACAAAAAGCCATATAAAATCCTTAAGGAACAGATAAGTTATATATATCTTTAATCTCTTTTAATCGCACATAATCGTTTTAGTATATTTACTGATTAAATATTATTTTATTACAAGTTACATAGTTTAATTTCCGTTTCACGAATTCTACAAAAGCCAGCTAAGCCTAATGTTACAATCAAACAACATAACCCTCACCGAAAGAATCCACCTATATTAGATTACTTAGAATGATCGCACCAGTGATCGAAACGTTGTACCTGTTCTAAAAAATAACCTTCCTTACTGTAAACGCTGTAACTTGTAATAATATAACATTTAATCAATAAGTAAACAAAAAACGAAAATATTAAATTAGTTTCATCAGTATTGAAGTTTTACTGTTTCATTTTTAACTTAAATGCTCATCATATTTTCTAATGTTTAGAGGTTTAAATTTCATTTATTATAAATACGCAAAAAATATATTGAAAGTTCAATCTAAAACTTACCTTCTGTTTTCCAAAAAATAAATAGACAAAAACTTACGTCTAAATCGTTTTCATAAGCTTTATTAACAAAATCAGTTGCGGGCTGCATTCCTACATCTTTTTCTCTATCCTGTTCTTCAGTTATTGTGAAAATTAGGGACGCCATTTAATCTAAAAACCTTAAAATATAAAAGTTTCGGCAATTATAATACAATATGCATATGAATATACTTACTCAATTACCAATCGAAGCATTATTCATTTAAAACAAAATTTTCTAAAGGCTGGATAAATGTTATAAACATTACACGTTTATTTTTCTTAACAGTCAGATTAAGTTGCATGATAATTAAAAAAATGTTACATTTGTTTGTAAATATTATGTGTATTAATAAATTAATTACATTAAAAGTATACAAGTATTACCCGTGATATTCTATTTACATCATTCGTTCGAACAGCAGGTCTCCTTGGTGGGATAGCGATAAGCTTACTGACTTACAACAATAAAATAAGGGGCTCGAATCTCCACGGTAAACACAGCAGAGAGCCCAATGTATAGCTATGCGCTAAAACAGTTCGTTTGTAGTTAAGTACAAAGCTACAAAAAGGGCTATCTGTGCTCTGCCCACCACGGATATCGAAACCCGGTTTCAAGCGTTGTAAGTCCGCACTAAAATAGACAAATAGAGGACGTGTGGTGGACGAAAAAGAACAATAATATATACAACTTACGTTTATTTATTTCTATATACTATCGATGGTTAGTCAACAGTGCAGCAACGAAAGTTACTGTTTTTCCAGAACTTGCGTCCACACTGAGGTAAAGAATTTTCTTACACAAGCTTCTCCACAATTGGTTCGTATTTACTATACATCTAGCAACGAAAGTTACTTTTTTTCCAGAACTTGCGCCCACACTGAGGTAAAGAATTTTCTTACACAAACTTCTCCACAATTGGTTCGTATTAACTATGCATCTATTACCCGTGGTTAGATTCGTACTTTCACTAAAGTAATCAGTTCCATAAAGTACTTGCACAACAAGCCTTTCTTATCTAGCTAGCTACTTCTTTATCTGTTCCAGATTTAAATCACTTTTGTTCAAAGTTCGAGTAATACATTTGTTATGGAACTATTAATGTATTAGTAAGTAAAATTATAAGAACTGAAAGATAGAACTGTGTAAGTTGGTGTGTTATTAACTGCTATAGAACTGTGAAAGTTGGTGTGTTATTAACTGCTATAGAACTGTGAAAGTTGGTGTGTTATTAAAGATAGAACTGTGTAAGTTTGATCTGTACTAGGTACTTAACAATGTTTGAATAAGAATAATGTACCTAGTACAGATCAAACGTTAATAACAATGTTTGAATAATGTACCCAGTACAGATCAAACGTGAATAACAATGTTAGAATAACATACCCAGTACAGATCAAACGTTAATAACAATGTTTGAATAACATACCCAGTACAGATCAAACGTGAATAACAATGTTAGAATAACATACCCAGTACAGATCAAACGTTAAGCAGATCTGTTTGTGATAGTTACCATTACTAGTAAAGGCACTAAGTGTGAACTTAAGTTCGGCTAAACGTAGAAGTGTGGGTGTGTTAGAGGTTCCAGTATGGTTCTTTGGTCCAAGAAATGTTTTCGTGCAATTAAACCCTCATTGTGTGGGATAGATGTGAACAATGATTTTATATCCATGGTGAAGATGTAATGTTCATTACCAGTTAAATGTTTGTTCTTGATCCAACTAATGGTATGAGTGGTGTCCTGTATGTGTGTCTGTGAATCCATGACAAATGGTGATAAAACTTCGTCAAGGTAACTATAAATTTTCTCTGTAGGACAACTTCATACAGATACAATGGGTCGACCCGGATGTCCATCTTTGTGGATTTTAGGAAGATGACAGAAAATGGGAGTTCTAGGATCCTTTACAGTGAGATTCTTGGCTGTGGTGGGTAATTCGTGAGTATCGATTAAACCGTCAACTGTAGATGTTATCTGGTTATTGAAATCACAAATTGGGTTGTCTTGAAGACGGGTGTAGAAAGTACTGTTGTTGTCTCAACTCTTCAGTTATATATAAATCCTTGCGCCAAACTACTATGTTCCAGCTTTTGTTTGCTGGATTTATAACAATGTCGTCTCTTTGTTGCAAACAATTTAAAGCTAATTGTTCGTCGTGAAAGATGTTTTTAGATTTAGTCTTCAGGTTTAAATTCAACTTATTGATTTCATTCCTACACTTACGAATGAATTAATCAAGTGCTATAAACTCCCCGGAAGGTGGCGTCCATGAGAAGAGGTCACAGAGAGAGTTAATTTTAGAAGAATGTGTTTCAGAGATTTTGGAAAAAACTGGTTTTCAGTCTTAGTCCGCGAAAAAACGTTCGATATCTTCCATTTTGCAAAAAGCGTCGACACTATTCTTGATAGGGACAAACTGTTTGTTTGGTTTGATTGTTTTCGGTACAGTTTGTGCATCACTAAGACGACATATTTCAAGAACATCATTTAATGTTCTTACCATAAAATTTTCGAAACTAATTAGGAATAGCTTTTTAACTAAACAAGTTTTTAAACAGAGTTTAAAATAAAGTAAATATGCTTCAGGCAGCCTAGACTTATCGGCAATATAAATTGCCAATAAAATATTAGAGAATTGTGCGTTGGTTAAAATGGCAAACCTAGTACAGATCAAACGTGAATAACAATGTTAGAATAACATACCTAGTACAGATCAAACGTGAATAACAATGTTAGAATAACATACCTAGTACAGATCAAACATTAATAACAATGTTTTGTGTTTCTTTGTAATATGTACTAGTGGTCAGATGGTCATCTTGTATGTATATGTTAATGTCGAGAAAGGGGAGTGTTGTATCGGATATTTCCCAATTAAATTCTAAAGAAGGGTGTAAAGAGGAAACAAAGTGTAGAAAAGTGTGTCGTCAATGTAGCGACGACACATCATGGGTACTGATCCATTGTATTGATTAAATACAAGATTTTCGGTGTATCCAACAAAGAGGTTGGCAAAGGTGGGCACATTTTAATACCCATAGAGAACCCTTCACACACAATGTAGGTACATGGTCATCTTGTATGTATATGTTCTGACCACCTATTTTTCTCAATGTAAAACTTAAAACTAACTATTTACTTTTTGTGTAAAATGTAAACCATTTGTCTATTATTAATGTAAAATTTAAAACTGTCTATCTATTCTCAGTGTAAAATAGAAAATTATCTGTCTATTCTTATGTTGACACTACGAAAAAGCTCAACAAACAAGCACAGTGTGGATCACGTGATCATGGTAGCCACTACAAAAAGTAGTCCTATAGAAAAGCACGGTGTGAATTACGTGATCATGGTAGCCACTACAAAAAATAGTCCTATAGACAAGCACAGTGTGGATCACGTGATCATGGTAGCCACTACAAAAAGTAGTCCCTATAGACAAGCACAGTGTGGATCACGTGATCATGGTAGCCACTACAAAAAGTAGCCCTATAGACAAGCGCAGTGTGGATCACGTGATCATGGTAGCCACTACAAAAAGTAGCCCTATAGATAAGCGCAGTGTGGATCACGTGATCATGGTAGCCACTACAAAAAGTCCTATAGACAAGCACAGTGTGAATCACGTGATCATGGTAGCCACTACAAAAAGTAGTCCTATAGACAAGCACAGTATGAATCACGTGATCATGGTAGCCACTACAAAAAGTAGTCCTATAGACAAGCACAGTATGAATCACGTGATCATGGTAGTCACTAAAAAAAGTAGCCCTATAGATAAGTGCAGTGTGGATCACGTGATCATGGTAGCCACTAGAAAAAGTAGTCCTATAGAGAAGCACTAAGTGAATCACGTGATCATGGTAGCCACTAAGAAAAAGAATTGGACTTTTCCACACAACATAATGATTTGCTTGTATCACCATCAGTTGAAGTACAATAGAACAGGAATATGTTTTTAGCCTATGTTCGAAGCTGTTGCGTGTGGGCGGGCCACTTGTAACGGTAAGAAAAGAATCTTGAAGCACTGGCTGGCACCACAAAATCGATTGAACAAGAGGAATTTGTTTTTCGAAATGTTTGGGGATATAAAATCGTTTTATACGTGTAGATGATTTATTGAAATGCAATTTGATTTAACCATTTAAACGCAAAATTGATTTTGAAGAAAATCTGGGCGAGGGCTTTAAATTGATTCTCGAGAAATTTACTGTCAGTTGGCACGAAACCGAAAAACGAGAGGGCTTATCTTGTGTGAAACTTATTAAAACTTTAACACACACTTTTCTACACTGTTGTTTTATAACTTGTAATACTGTGCTTAACCTAAATGTTCTTACTTAGTTAAAATAGTTCAGTCACACAAATAATACACCCTAAAGTTTTAAAATACAGTCACACAAATAATCCACCCTAAAGTTTTACAATACAGTCACACAAATACTCCACCCTAACGTTTTACAATACATTCACACAAATAATCCATCCTAACGTTTTACAATACAGTCACACAAATAATTCACCCTAAAGTTTTAAAATACAGTCACATAAATAATCCATCCTAAAGTTTTAAAATACAGTCACACAAATAATCCACCCCAAAGTTTTACAATACAGCCACACAAATAATCCACCCTAAAGTTTTACAATACAGCCACAAAAATAATCCACCCTAAAGTTTTACAATACAGCCACACAAATAATCCACCCCAAAGTTTTACAATACAGCCACAAATATAATCCACCCCAAAGTTTTACAATACAGCCACAAAAATAATCCACCCTAAAGTTTTACAATACAGCCACACAAATAATCCACCCTAAGGTTTTACAATACAGTCACACAAATAATTCACCCTAAAGTTTTACAATACAGCCACAAAAATAATCCACTCTAAGGTTTTACAATACAGTCACACAAATAATCCATCCTAACGTTTTACAATACAGTCACGCAAATAATCCACCCTAAAGTTTTAAAATACAGTCACAAAAATAATCCACCCTAAAGTTTTACAATACAGTCACACAAATAATCCACCCCAAGGTTTTACAATACAGCCACACACATAATCCACCCTAAAGTTTTAAAATACAGTCACACAAATAATCCACCCTAAAGTTTTACAATACAGTCACACAAATAATCCACCCTAAAGTTTTAAAATACACTCGCACAAATAATCCCCTCTAAAGTTTTACAATACAGTCACACAAATAATCCATCCTAACATTTTACAATACAGTCACACAAATAATCCACCCTAAAGTTTTACAATACAGTCACACAAATAATCCTAAAGTTTTACAATACAGTCACACAAATAATCCATCCTAACGTTTTACAATACAGTCATACAAATAATCCACCCTAAACTTTTACAATATAGTGGAGAGGAATCTTAACCTTCGCCGTTGGTCCTGGTAAAACAGGAGGGAGTCATGTAGTCAGCACTGTTTGTCTGTCCTTGTGTGTATAGTTCTGTGTTCAACAGAAACTTACTTTTCTCCACTGGTCCTGGTACAAAACAGGAGGGAGTCATGTAGTCAGCACTGTTTGTCTGTCCTTGTGTGTATAGTTCTGTGTTCAACAGAAACTTACTTTTCTCCACTGGTCCTGGTAAAACATGAGGGAGTCATGTAGTCAGCACTGTTTGTCTGTCCTTGTGTGTATAGTTCTGTGTTCAACAGAAACTTACTGTTCTCCA
>NW_013670421.1:0-12851 GCF_000517525.1 Limulus polyphemus | reverse complement strand
GACACCTACGAACGTTCAAAACATTTCCATAAACTTATTTGATATTCTATGTGGCTACAGAGGCGTTGTTTCTTTTCTTGTATTCAAACAACATTACATGCCGAATGTGTTTTATCACTATATGGGATTAGAGTATATATTAAACTTTACACATTATATAGGTTACACTAACATGACGTTTAGGCGGGTCGTTTAACTATTATACGTGATGTACGTTTTTTGGGGGGGTAGTTAATGAAAGTGTTCCAAAACGCGACATAAATTTCTTGACGACCAAAAAATACGAAATAGGAATTATTAAATTAATTACAGTTGGTACGTTTTTTGTATTGTTACAGTTATGTTAGTGTACTGATTCATGTATTAATTTTTACTCATTCATTGTACCTTACAATAAAATAAATTAAAAATTTACTTAATATATGAAAAGACGTTAAATAGAATCACAACGTTATTTATATTATTGAACTCCAGTACGTGGTTATTTCCCCGAAATGGAGCCGAAGGCCGCCTGGAGGGTCACCTATTTTAACCACTCGCGTCACTATACAGTAGTGTGTTGTCTGTCAGTCAGTAGACACTAAAATTACGTCACATAAAGGGCGCTTAATGTTACAATTTGTACTGCAGTGAGGCCAGTAAAACGTGTGCATGTCATGAATCACGAGAAGAATTATGTACTCTGTACGTTACAATACAGCATGAAATTGAAAAGGAAGAAATAAAAATATATATGTTACTCTTAATTTTGTAAGATTTTTGGGGACCCTGCGGAAGTACATCTGGTTTATGAATATATTTTGTACGCTTGAACGATCAAGCACAGATGCCATCAGTTTTTGGGGTTGGTTTGATTTGAGTTACACGAGGGCTGTCTTGCGCTAGCCATCCCTGATTTAGCAGTGATAGACTACGGGGAAGGCATCTAGTTAACACCTCCCTCCGCCAACTCTTGGGCTACGTTTTTACCAGCGAGAAGTGGGACTGACCGTCACTTTACAACGCTCCCATGGCTGATAGGATGAGCACGTTCGATGACGGAGATTTGAACCCGCGACTTACAGATTGCGAGTTGAGCGCTCTAACCGTAAGTCCACGGTTTTGGGGGCTATCGACCAGAATTTATTTTCACTTCGATTCTACAATATCCCAAGTTATAGTAAATTATTTAACTTTTCTTTTACATTATCATTTTAACCGGTATCACAAATTTGCTCTTGAACTAATATCGGGACTTTTAGCTTTCAATTTTATAACCATCACAATGAACTGACACTTTTTTTGCCCTACAAATACGTGCGAGAGAACAAAAACATTCATGAAGAACAGGGCCAATCAAACATTGTCAGAACACTGTGACGCTACACCTTCGTAACGTTGTCAATTTTAACAATGTCTCTCACTATTGCAGAAAAAAAAATCGAAAACGTTATATAACCTTCATTGTTTTGTTTCTTTAAAGTTCTCTTAATCATGTCTTTGGATAACAGTTCTAGAGGTCATAAAAGTTCACTCTTTATATCGTTAGACCATAGCACAATAAATCATTCTTTTTTCAAACCTTTGGGATTCTTTGCAAAGTTAAACGCTTGACCACCTTTCTTTTTTAGACTTTAAACAATTGTTTAGGTAATACACTGTTGAGTTTTTTCTACGATGGAAATTTATAAATTGCATTTATTCATGACTTAGTTCTATTTTTTTCTTTTTCTTCTCAGATTTCGTCTATATTTGAAGGCTTACAGTGATATTAGAACTTCTGGTCACTCACTCACTATATATATATATATATATATAAGTAGCTCATAAGTGAACTGACAGACAGCATTTAATTTCTAAGTAGAGTTTTGGGTGTTTCTTTAAAGCAAATCACACTGGGCTTTCTACTGTGTCCACCTCGGGGAATCGAACCCTGGATCTTAGCGTTGTAAGTCCGCAGACTTATCGCTGTTTCACCGAGGGACTATTTCGAAATAAGGTGCGTATGTTATATTTACATCTACAATATTGAATCATCGCGTGATAAGATACTTTCATAATAACGGGAACAATTTTCAGACAGGAGCTGTTCTAGTCACAAAAAACTCGAAAATATCGTGTAATTAAACTCTGTGTGCGGCAGCACCTTCCGCACCATTGGATTAAAGACGCTCTTTGTTGTCTCACTACCTAGAACTTCCTGCACATTCAGTTAAACAGTGCTTCGCAATGCCACTCTTTTGGCTAAGCATTTCCATGGCCTTTTCTGTCTTCGTGTCACGCACCTTTTTGATAATGCTCAACAATTCACATCGTTGCTTAGCAACAAAAGTATCACCTAATTGTTCTTAGGTCAACTATGGTGTTTATGTTGAATGCTAAATATTCATGTTGATTTGTTAGAAAGGTTTGTTTTTTATTCTTTTTAGAACTTCGGTGATATCACATCAAAATGGTTTAATTCCGAAATGATTTAGATTTAGAATTGATATTTTTTCTTTCATGGGAAGTTTTATGCACTTGGGCCTAGGGTAAGTTATTGCACACTGTGTCTTTACTTTAGGCTTAAAAAAACAAAAACAAATACTACTTTAGCCTCTCTTATCGCACCGTGATAAGTTAAATAGCATTTTATTTGTATTTTTTCAGTTTTTTAATGAACATCAAAGTTTTTGACATTGAGATATACACAAAAGTAAAATAAAACTTACAAAGGATTTCATTGGAGTAGTGTTTAAGCTAAGCTGTATGTTACGTTTATTTATTAGGTCTAATGCTTAAACCAGACTACAAATAGACCTACTATTATTAGGGGTATCGGAAAGTAATATCTATTTTTTCCTTATACAGTAAAAGATCTTTTTAAATGTGAATATTTATTTTTCAATCAGTCACATAATCCCCATCATTATTAATGACAATGTGCCATCTTTCAATTCCTCGTTGATAGGAGGAACCTTCCTTTGAGACAAATAATTCTGCGAGAGCAGTTTTGATGCCATCAATATTTCTGAAGGCTTTATTACTGAGAAAATGCTGCATAGATCTGAATAAAGGGTAATCTGAAGGGGCAATGTCAGAAGAGTATGGAGGGTGAGGTAGGACTTCACAATCCAAATCTCTGATCTTGTTCTGAGTCCTCTTGAAGAATGTGGTCTTGCATCTTTTCTGTTGATCAGTGCTGGACGTTTTTCAACAAGAGCCTGGTGTAAACGGTCCAGTTGTTGTCAATAAAGGTCTGCAGTTGTAGTCTGATTCGATTTCAATAACTCAAAGTGAATTATACCGACTCTATCCCACCAAACGGACAACAAGATTTTCTGCGTGTGTAGACCTGGTTTGGCTGTCGGAATTGGGCTTAGGCCAGGACTAAGTCACTGATTCTTGCACTGGATGTTGACATAAAAAATCCATTTCTCATCTCCTGTAACAATACGATCGAGAAATAATTTTTCTCATGTCAGGTTATCAATGAACTGTAAATTGTTATGTGATGAACTTTGATGTCATCTGACAGTTTGTATGGAACCCAAACTCCTTGTCTATTGACCTTTACCTTCCCGATCTATCTAAGATATTCTTGAACACTAGACTAAGAAAAATTAAGTTTTTGTGACAGTTGTTGGATGGTTTGATGGGGATTTGACTCAACCTCTCACCTCACTAAGTCATTGTCCAACTCTACTGGTCTTCCTGAACAATGGCAATCCGAGAGATTAAGATCATCTGACCTAAATTTTCTGAACCACCGCTGGCATCTGCGGACACTGAAAGCATCTTTATAAACCCCACAAATATTTTTGATTGCTTCCATTGCCTTGTTTACATTTATGAAACTCGTGGAGCATGCGATGTCGAATGTGGTCAGTCATTTAGAGAAAAACTATTTTTGTTAACAAAAAATTGACGATGAAGAAGAGTTCTTTTGATGCTAAATCAAATTCACCTAAAAAAATAAAAAACAGAAACGAAAACACATAATTAGAAATGTTTGAATGTAAGGTAACAAAAAACGACATTGCTTTTCGGTAACCCTAACGTTAGAGTCAGATAATAGTTAGTTACACGAGTATAAGTGTGAACACACAGTATTTAAATTACGCAATTAAAGAAATAATAACGGTGGAAACTTTATTAACTAAAGTTACTTACGTTTTTCAATTCGTATCATTTTACAATTTCCGTTAAATTGTATTTACAAGACCATTGTCATGTATTTAATTAAAGGGGAGGGGGAGTTATAACTACTGCAACCAGTGTGTCTAACACGCTGATGATCTACATGCTTTGATGGCAAACCTGCACATACATCCACACTTTTCTGTCTGGCGTCGGTCTTGCATTTTAAATTCAAACTAGTGTATAGCCCGTCAAAAATGATGGGTGTTAAGAAAGCTCTGTAAAGATTGCTATAAATTAACTCCAGAAAATTACAGGAAGAAGGAATCGTACACTATAATTCAGAACGTAATAATAGCAGGCCAGTTTTAGTGAGGATAGATTTCGTGCTTTAACTCAAACGAATCACCTTAGGCGTGAAAAGAAAGGACTGAAATCAAATATGGCGGCCAAACTGTTAGTTACACTTATAGTATTGATAAGAATTTGACAGCAAATATTCATTTATTATTTAGCCAGGCCGCGATTTTTTTTTCCAGCTTGGGGCATGATGGCGAGTAACTAATAAATGAACTGTTATATCAATTGGTACCGTTGCATATCTTACCTATATACCTCATAATATACTGTATATAAAAGGGTGATGTTCCTATATCTCAACTAAATACCCGAATAACAAATCCGCACAGATGTACCTTACCCACGATGTGGTAGTAAAATGGATGATGCTCCTACATTTCCCCTCAATGCCCGAATAAAAATGACTCCAAGATAAATACGGAATGTTAAGGAACTGTGTTTTTTTCATCAAGAGCACCAGTGTTAGTTCTCACCAGAAATGTTTTTTTAAAGCTATTATAAGTTATGATAGAATTTAAAAATACTCTTACTAAGTACAAATTTCACATAACCTAGTTCAAGCTCTTTAAGTGCTGGTGCAGTATACTTTTATTTGAAGCCTGATGTAGATTTATGGGTAAATTGTGCTTTAAATAAGCCAGTATTTCATGTGTCGCTAACAAATAATTTTCATCAAATCTATTGTAAATGGCACCGACGTCCATGGGGGGAATGGCTCTCCAATGGAGGTTCTTCCCCACCTCCTGGGGCTGCATAATGAGTTTTGGAAGTATTAACCTTTAGGGGCGCCGTATGGCAACCACATAATGTGGTTTGAATTTCTCGCAAGAAATGGGAATCGAGCGCACAAAATCAACAAAGCCTAACCTGCACAGATGACGATCTCAACCGCCGATTCGTATCCAATATGGCGTATGTTGCTTTTCAAAACATTGGCAGTTGAAAATCGTTTAATTTTTATGAGAAAACAGACCCAAAATGGTATCAAGTCGCTACAGTGTTTTCACATTTGAAGAGGCAATTGAACTTGTGCAAGCTGACGATGATTCTGAGCGTGATATGATTGAAAAAGTACGCGCCTAAAGGGTTAACGTTAGTGCAAAACATGCATAATCATTATTCCATTATCAACTCCTGTACGATTTATGTTTTTAGTAAAATAACGTTATTTTTAGTAGCCTATACCATGTCTAATTAATAAAATGCTACTTAGTTTTCTCATCCTACGTTTCGGCTGCTAATCCTCCGCCACCTACAGAAAAATCCCGAGGACTATTTCTGCGTTGGTAGTGGTTGGAATTCAACCCTAGGGGTTCTTAATATAAAGTCTGGCGCGTTATCCACTCAAGTGTGACCTACCCCATTAGAACCTAAATCAACTGAATACTTTCAAGAAGTGTACCCAGATTTTGTCAACTTCTGTGCTAGGTTATCAATTAGGTGGATCCTTTTATCTTTCATGTGTGGTCCACATCTTACTGATAATTAGACTTGCTGACTAAAACATGACAATGACCGACACAACTTTACTGTAAATACTTGGTATATGTTCTTGTTTATAAAGGTTCAACTAACATAATGACACCTCTTGTGATGAAGATACATTTAAGTAAGTAACACAGTTTGTTACCATGACAAGTACAACAAAAGTATTAATTTTTACTTTACACAACAGGCAACGATTCTTGTAATGATAATTGATTCTTAGACTGCATTCTTGTATTTTTAAACCTGGGATGTTAACGCTGTTGCGTTTGATAAAAAGGTACATTATAGCATCATCTTCACACTACACTTAATTAAGATTCATTTTCCCCCAGCATGTCCACATCTTCAGTCCAAGAATAAGTATTTAATACTTCCAAAAAGCTCTTCCGCTTGTTCTTTACAAGTCATATTTAGAATTAGGAGAAGTATGCATATTAACTAACAAATAATAACAAAGGAAACAGCTTCAATAAAATGGTATTTATCATTAGTATAATACATCAAATGATAGAAAGAACACAATACTTATGTCACATTCACAAAAAAGATCATGATGGATATCTTTGGCAAACATTTTCTGAAGAGTCAGCAAAAACTTTAAAAAAAAAATAGCAAGTACCTGAAAAACTTCTTTGAAACAAAAAGTCTATTACACAAGATTTGCATAAAATTACTCGAGTATGACTCTTGCTTAATATATTAATATCAGTCTTTAAACAGACAGGTATTTTTGTGACAAAAATGGAACAACACATTGATAAAAGCAGATGTCTACTACTCGTATTTACAATATTATTTTTGACAATTTCAGTGGAATCTTTAAGTTATTTAAACAAATTTAAATGGTTTGTTCAGAAAAGTGTTCACAAACTAGCTTAAAACATTTGAAGCTGCGACCAAAAGTTAAAACGTTTATCATCTATTATACTACGTTACCAAATGCTTATAGTTAAAATCAGAGACACAGCCTAAGATGAGTCATTGTATAAAACTGGAATGCCTTAAATTGGTTGTGAAATAGTCTTTAGGCCTACACTCACAGTGACTCTACACATGCAACAAAACAGAAGTAGTTTTACCCAAGATATCCTATTTCATCTAATGAGTATGAATAAAACAATACAGCATCTTAAGTTTATAAACATACAATTATTTCTCTCCTAGCTAACTAAATTTATACGTTCGATCTCGTGCTCCCACCCCCTAGTGTTCCTTTAATGCAGACGGTACGATATAGAAAGTTTCCTAAAACATATAATAGAGGTTTACTTGGCTTTTAATTCTTGCATATATTAGGTCACAAGTGAATTAATTATTATCAAAAAAGTTGAAACACTGCTAATTCTTGTTTGCTAACAACTTAAGATTTTTACAGTGAGTTAATTAGATCTTTACTGCAAATGATGTTATCAAAGAAAGAATGATTTATAAATACAAACATCCTACACGGTATTGGAAGGATTCTTTGAAGAAGAAAAAAAAAAACAACAACAGGAAATTGAGTTTCTGAGAAACAAACATTTTTTTTTTAAATTGGTTCAATTCAAAGTGATAGAAATCTGTTCGAAGAAAAGTTTCTCCTTGACAAACACTGGTAAGATGATCCTATAAAAAGACAAGAACAACTTAAAGAAATGGAACACAGGTTGAAGTGCTACAAACCACCCGTTTGTTCCTGGTATACTTCAATAACGTCGTCGTTTTCCATCTCCAGCTGAAAAGAACAACAAAAAATGATCCTACAATCTCATACGTTTAAAATGAAAAACAATTTCTTATTCATACAAGATACTACTAATTGATGTATTCCCAGATACCTGAAAGTGATCATTTTCTTTTTAATAAACTCAAGTGTTCATAACTGATAAACAATCAGTGATAGAATTAAATCTCTATAGCAGTTTCATCTTATGATCCATTTTGATAAAAGAAAGCTATGAGCTGTTATTTATCAATAACTTCTAATAAAAAGTAAACTAACATTAATATTATTTATAAGTTAACGAACCTAAACTCACTGGCTAAAATATTAGAAACTTCAACCCGACAACATGTTCGGCCACTATTTGCCTTGACTACGGCCTGAATACAATGTGGGATCGATTGGAAGGTACCTGCTTCGAACTTTGACCACTCTTTAATCAATAGTTTCCAATCGAGACAGTAACGAACTGTGTCTAGATAGCTCACTCTAAGCATCTGATAGATTCTCAATTGATAGGAGTGATTTAATGCACCTTGCAGGCCAGGGTGGTTGTTGGAAATCTGTATCAAGTGAAATGAACCAATCACAAATGACTTTAGATCTATGGTTAGTGAAAGAAGATCATTGTGGGTCATACCCGGTCAACAAGGGTGGTTAAATATTCACAAACATAGTTACAGCCATTCCGGAGAAGTAAGGAACCTAGCCCATAACAATACACCACTTCAGAACCTCGTACAGTGGAGACTATGTCAGACGGGTCGATGATTTAATTAGGTTATCATCACATTCTAACCCTACCATCATTGTGTGTCACTAGGAAGTCTGATTCATCTAATCACATTGGGTCGATGATTTAATTAGGTTATCACCACATTCTAACCCTACCATCATTGTGTGTCACTAGGAAGTCTGATTCATCTAATCACATTACACACTTCTGTTTGGCAACAATCCAATCTTGATGATCTAGGCATCAATGAAGGTACTTCTTTTGATTGTTAGCATAAGTGGCATATGTAATTGGCCATACTTGCCAAAGTCAGTTCCTATGCATCTGACCATTACTAAGATTATTGATCAATTCACTCAGTTGAACATCTGTTAGCCTAAACAATCCCCAATACTTGCCTCCTATTGCTTTCTTCTCTGACCTCAGTTTCTCTTATTAGATGCAATTTTTTGACCTCATAACCATGTAGTTTAGACTTGAAACACGGTGGTTTTTTATTTTTCAGTCAGCTTTACAACTGACATATTTGCTAATCAAACCCTAATGATAACAACTTGTTCAAAGCTTGATAAATCTTTCCTATAGCTAAACTTGATGTTCATACAATTTACCATCTGAACTTATAAACCTGGTAGCCGTTTATTCTACAGGTAGAGGTATCTAATACCTTATAATGATTAATACTTGACACAAGTATATACCAAACAAACTATTAGTTCAGTTCCTAGTCAGGCAATGGTAATAAATGATGCTACTGACATGTTGTCTCTGGTGTTTAAACAACTAGACAATGATTTAATAGCAGACTTTAATCATTGATTCATCAATTGGGCATTGTCCAAATTTTGCAAGTCCAATATCCCATGAGATTCAGTTAACTATATGGTGAATTAACAATGAACTTTAAGTATTGTTTTTAAAACCCTAGTTTCTGAGAGAAAAATAAATACTTTACTTCTTTGTGACTAACATAACAATTAACTGTACCTGTTTTGGTGTTTCATCGTCATTTATTCTCCTGCCATCAAAGAGAAACCTCAAGGAACTAACCGGAACTCCCTGATGTTAAAAACAGTTGCACATACATATATTAAAATGTGTATATTTCACCAAAAACATAAATAAATGTACATAAACTTACCTACAACAACCAAGTTATTTTTTAAAAAATGTATGTAACTGAAACATATGACTATCAACTTCTAAGTAACTCTAGTCACTCTTAAAAAAAAACAACACACAATAAGATGATTCTTACTGTTACATATAGCTTAGGACAATTAGTGCTAATGGATTAATCATTAAGCTCATTAATAAATTATTCTCAAATGGATCTGATCTTGCTGTTTTCAGATTGTTTTTTTTTTAAGACGTTATCAAACTACCATACATTTTAACATGATAGACAACTTCAGGTACAAAAATTTGGGATTAAGTTACTTTTTTTAAATTCTAAACTCTTGTACATGAAAAGGTATCATGAAGTACAAAACCAGTAACAAGCTGAAAATAATGGTAATAACATTCTGTAGGTTTTTCCTCTACAAAGTTTCACAAAATTACTTTACTAAAAATACTGAACATTGCACTTCCAGATCAGAAAAACACTTAACAAGGACTAGTGAAAATACTATTACATAAAGGTTAACATATACTTAGTCCTAGAGACTGATTTTACCATTTTATACAAACAACTACACTGAATCAATCAAGAAGTTGGTGGTGAACAGAACGTAACAACTCCAGTTAAACAAACAAGATGGGAAAACTGTAAGGATGTCTTCATTAACAGCATCTTCATTTCTTAGACGAGAATAAGATTATCACTGATATAAAACTAGTCATTATTTTGTACATAAGAATACTCCATTGCCAAGATGCCGATTCGACACATCCCTGTCCTTATTACACACACGTAATCACACATGTGAATGGTATATTGTTTGCAGCAACATATTTATAGAGTATATTACTGTGAATGTTTTTATAACACTGCTGTTCTATATAGTATAAAATAAAATTTATGTGTATATATATATGTTGTTTTTTTTGTTACTATAAACGATTGATAGTTACAAATTTTAATGTTATATTAATTTAATGATTGTTTACTGCATATGGATTAGTTCAGTTACATTTGTAATTTATTGTTTTAATTGTCACAAGTTCAAGTCCAACTTCCAAACGTGCTTATTCTTTCAATCATAGTTAATTATTTTTACAGAATTGATGAAAAACAAAGACAATTGTACATTTCACAAATGCTTCATTAATGACCATGGTTTCGCCAGTAAAGGCATCATCATCATGTATTTTTGAAACGTACAATTGTCTTTGGTTTTTCTTCCTCAATTCTGTAATTATGTAGTTTTGTCATGGTCAAACCCACTATTTGATGGTCAAAAATAGTAATTCAACAGTTGTTGGTAAGTGTTGCTTTCCCTCTGGTCAGCAGATCCAAATGTAGGTCCAACTAGCATACTACAAGCTAAAGAGAAGTGGAGTATCAGCAGGTTGAAGTAATGGACATATCTGCACTATAAATCAGGTTTAATGTGATTTGGCTGAATGAATCCAGAGCTGAACATAAATTATGGAACTTCTAAAGATGACACTCACAGAATGAAGTGAGAAATCTTTCAAGTGTAAATGTAAGACTAAAAAGAGTAGGCAGAAAAATCCAGGAAGAAGAAAAAATGAGTAAGGACAATAAAGATAGTGACACAAGTGAATATTGATTCAGTGACTAAGATAAACCATTAACTTTTTTGATAAAATTATTTGAAAAGCTAAAACATACAATAAAAATATAAGGGCATTCTATAATAAAATAACCACAACTATTAAAAGAATTTTCTAAGTTTTTTAATTTTACGTAGAACAGTTTCTCAAGATAATGGCTACTAGTACTAAAAATGGGCCCAAAATTGACATTATTAATAGTGTCACTTTAAGGTCTTAACCAATATTCAATAAACAATCCATGGGGGAAAATAAGTTTCATAAAATTTTCAAACAAAATGATTTTTCAGAAAATTAAATCAATTACTCAAAGTATAAAACAAATAAATAAAGGAAGTTTCACTAATATGCTTTTTTCATTTAAATAAGTGCTGATAACAGAATCTGGCAGTATTTTAAAATAAGAAAACAAATTAATAACACATTTTAATACATATACGTTTTACATATACATATATATTTTCTTTGCTAATTTGACTAGTTAAATCAAAAATGAATCATTCCTTACAGTTTTTATAAAGTAGAGTACAACAAGCTTCCAAAATATTTTAAACTTACCACCCTCTCGCTGTAAGACTTCTTAAGTTTACCCATCTGAGTTGTCATTTTAACTCTGAAATGGATTTCATTGCTGTCCTACACAAACAAACAACAAAATGTTGACATTTTATTTATTTCAATATTATTATTAATACTTTGTATATAATATATTAATGCAGTCTTTTCACCCTCGATTAACTCATTTAAGGAAAATGTGCTTAACAGTCAATCGATTAACATGATCCAATATTTTTTGTTCAAAACTCAAAAGACAAATTTAACAAAACTATTTTGAATTTTGTTATTGTACATCTTAAAAGTTCAGTGACCCAACAGAACAATCTTTGTGAATTCAAATTGTTTGAAAATGAGTTATACGGACTACATTTTTTGTAACTTTCCCAAAATCCATGGAAACTTTAAAATTGTTCAAAAACACAATACAGACATGCCATAACAGTAAACTGACAGACAATTTGAAAGCATAATGAAGCGATTTGGAAAGAGTTCCATATGGCACCCCCCACTCAAAAATTGTAGAATTGCCTGGATAAAAAAGATTCTGAAAAGGGTTTATTTTAAGGGGCGTATTAGAAAAATTGGGGCATGGCTTTTTGGGGTTTACCAAAAAAAAAAAGAAAAAAATGCTCCAAACTACTTTGGCACCCCCATTTCCTTTTGACACCCCTATTGTAACTAACGCTTCCAACTGTATTAAAATTATCAGATCATACTATTAATATGATTTATTAATACATAAATATTACTTTGATGATTTTTTTTTAAATTGAGTGGGAGTGCCATATGGAACTCTTACCAGCAATTTTTTTTTTGGGGGGGGAACATACTACATGTTTTGACAGGACACATTGGTCTGTTTTCTTCAGGTATGAAAAAATATATTAAGTTCTCTCAAATAAAATCACTTTATTGTGCTTATAAATCATTATTTGTCAATTTACTATTATATTAGTATAATATGTTTCCATACACAAGTATGGATGAGCCATGTATCAGAACTAAAACTGGTGTTATTCAATAGAGAAAGGCTGATTCTGACATACATGAATGTTCAGCATTGGTACACTTTCAGTTCCCACTTCTTGCAACCATTTTTTCAATAGATATTTTAGTCAAGTCTTAAGTAAAGAAAAACCACAAGTTCTTGTTTGGGGTGATATCACT
>NW_013670420.1:70263-81228 GCF_000517525.1 Limulus polyphemus | reverse complement strand
TGTCCCAGAAGTTTTAGTTCACTGTCAAGTTGATTACAGACCTGACTAATACAAAAAAAAAAAAGAAAAAGTTATTACTTTCTTCTCTATATTTATGAATGATTTATCTGTATATATTTTTCTGCTGCTGGGTATTTTGAATGTTCATAAGTGACCATATTAGATAAACTTTTATCTAGTTTAAATTGTTGATATAGAAAAATCAGGAAACTGAAATTGAAGCAGAACTGCATTTAATAAGTGCGTCTAAAGGAAACCATTGTGTACTTTATTACTGACATTGTATTTATCCTTTTACTTATTATGTATACTTGATGAAAGTGTAAAGTCTCAGATTAAAGCAGTGATTCAATCTTCACTGAAAGACATTTCACATGAGGTTTTGAATATGCTCCAGATTGGAATGGAGAACATTATAGACTTTTGAAAGTTCCAAGTAACACAACTCAAAAATCTATTACAGACTAAATAATATGAAAAGATTAGAAGTTGAAAAAAAGAAAAAATTTTGTAGATCAGGGTTGTCTAAATTTGTTCTACTAGCAGGCCACATAGTATTTTGAGTAAGAACAAAAAAGGAATGCTATTAGTTATCAACGAAAGCAAGTTTATTGCTATTAGAAACCAGAGTAATACTTTAATAGCCTACAAGCATTAAAAACTAAAAACACTATTTTTAGTTTCATTCTTTATTTATTTTTAATTTTTGGCTGGTGGTTGGAGAGTTTGCCAGGTCTAGCCCACCAGTTAAACAACTCCACTGTAGGTGTAGGTTTCGTAGGTATTGTCATGGTATGTTTCTACATAGTTTGTTTTACAGAAAAAATTTATTTGTTTGGCTATATTTTAAATATTGCTTGTGAAATCTAAGACAGCAGAAAACATAACATAAAATGTGGATTTTGGAAAGATAAAGTTAGAAAACAATTTAAGGTCACTAGGTTTTGTTTTTGCTGGAAAGATTCTTCATAGTAAGTATTGTAATTTGAGACTTTAATGAAACACTTTTTCTAACTTAATTTCAAAATAATTAATGATGGAAGAAAGATCAATTTAAGCCTTACTTAATGGTATCAGTGTCTCAGTAACTTGTATACCTTGAATCTAGCTATATGCATAATTTCTGGAATTCTACACATACTTAATGTTAATAAAACTCAACTAATAAGCCTACTTGTAACTTCTATACTTAAAGTGAAATTCAAGAGTACATATATTGAGTGTTAAAGCCCATATTAAATTTTTTACAGGTTTTTTTTATCGTATGTCACCCAGACAGAATAAAACAGATCCAGTTTAGCAACTCTATTGGAAGAAAAAAAAAAGAGAAATCTTTTAGGCTTAACAATGTGATGAAGTATCACTCTGAATATGAAAGGTTTTATTAATACTATTAGTTGTAAATGTTTATTTCAACTGAATCTATAATTCTCAAATGTGAAATTGTAGTTTTGTTGTATTTTTTTGTTTTGTTTTTTTATCTTTCAAGTTGTTCCCCAGTGGCTCAACAGTATGTTCTCAGACTTAAAATGCTGAAAACTGGATTTCAATACAAGTGTTGGGCACAATACAGATAGCCCATTTTGTAGCTTTGTAATTAACTACTAAAACAGTCTTTCAGGTTTTAGCTAGTAGTATGTCATTGAAAGAGTATAATGACAGAATCACTGCATGTTGTTATTTGGATAAGATTATGCTGAAATCTTGTAGGTTTGTTGTAAAAAAAAAACTTTCTTGGATGCATTTAGAAAGTTCAGTAAGTGTAAAAACAGGAAATTTAAGATGGAAAAATATATTATTGTCATTTAAAAACATCATTTCACAGGAAAATTTCTTTAACTTTGTAACCAAAGAAATTATACCAATTCTCAAAGCAAAACTTTTTTCCTCATGTTTGCAAAGTTTTGTGGAGTCAGATGAAATAATATTAGTTTTCCCACTAAAATCTGAATGGGTTTATGGAAACGGAGGTGTGAATGTAGTCTTCAAAATATTTAACTTATACACTTGCTCAGTTGAGGTATTGTAAATTAAATGATAATATAAATGAACCAGTTATGACATAGACGATTAAATGTGGCTTATGTATTTTATTGGAACCTTAAACTTTAGTGCTTTCAAATATCTTTTGATTAAGTGTAAAAAGTATAACATTTATGAACTTTGTAGTAGTGAAATAATGATAAATTAAGAGAATAACATATGTAATCAATAAATATGCCCTGGCTTTTAACAGTATGTTAGATTGTCTCATAATCTCTAGTTTTAATCTTAAGCAGATTCTTAAATATGGAGACTGTAACTTACGTAAATAACAATGCCTTTTACTTAAGTAAATTCACACAATGAAGGCAAATATGTAATGAGACAGACTGAGCTACATTATCATTTCTTCAGACAGAAATGATTAGCAACTCTGAGAATAAGATAAAAGTCTGAGTGTGCACATGCCTTGGTCTTTATTGATCAACACACATATTAATGTACCCTAATTTTATGTAGTGATATTTCATGAGTTTACAAACAGAAGTACATTTATTTATTAACTTATTTGTCAAATATGTAATGCTTATTGTTTTTTGTTACTGATAACATTCCAAGTCTGTTATATGTATTTTTAAGTTCAGTCTTTCAAGGTAGTTTTTTTTGGATCAAAAGGTACACGAAATTATGAACCATTCCATTTAACTATTATCAGACACAGGTGCATTGTTTTGACACACCTGTGTATGGCTTGTTATATTGCATTGTGAAAAACAAAATACTAGATGAAATATTTTCAAACTCAAACTTTTTTGGAACATTATGTATCTTCTACAAATAGCATATCTTATTTCCATATCTGATATTTGTATGAATTTTTAGCTTTGAAATTTCAAAAATACATCATTGTGATAAGTTTTTGTTAAGGATTTTAATTACTGATTTCTATGTTTTCCTACGTTCTCTTAAAACTATCCTAAGAAAAAGTTGTCAATAGTGTATGCCAGTGACCATAAATACAGTGAAAATACATGCAGTGTTTTTTTTTATCAAAATAACAATAAAATTTACAGTTTTATAAAATATGAAGCAATAAAAAATAGTTGTAGTTATTTATTTATTTACTTTCTTCCATAAAAAAATTTAAGAATTGCAAATTTTGGAGCTTTTTTTATCGGTTTATACTTCATTTGAATTATGATGTTTTAGTACAAGATAAGATAGGCTTAGCTAAATCATTTTGCAGTCAACTGCATGAAGTTACATTTTGCTGATAAAGCCCTTGTATTAGCCCTTATCAGCATAAATATTGGCTTCAGTGTGTAAAAAGAAATATATAAATAAAAGTAAAATTGGGTTAAAAACTTATTATCACCTATATTAAATGAAATGTGATTAACAATTTTAAAAAAGGTTTGTTTGTTTATTATTTTGGTATTGGAAAAGATGAATTTCAACCATCAAGATCTTTTTTATGTATAGAAAACATGGCTACAAGTCTATTTTCTATAACCTTTTTTATTTCAATAGGCAATTTTGCCCTCAAGACAGAACACATACATCTGGGACATGATAGAATTAAAGCTAATTTGCAAGAGATAAACCAAGATACAAGTTCTTATGCTAAGTAGCATGTGATTATGATAATTTTTAAGAGAGTTTTTATGTAATATAAGTATTTACTGATTATTCATATTAGTGGTACATTACAAGTTTGGTCAAAGATAACCGTAGACATTTTGGGAATGTTGGACTGTAGGTATACATTTATATATCTTAATGATATGTGATGTATGATGTGGACATGCCATGCTTTGCTGGATTACAGTTTTTATAGCTTGAAAAAATAATTGAGAAACTGTTGATTGTAAATGAGTTTTAATTTTCTGTAAAAAGCCATGTACGGTTACTTAAACATGATAAAACACTCAAATCTTAAACATATAATTGCATTTCTTCAAATAATGTCCAATGTGTGACATTGTTTTCAACAATGACACAAAATTCCAAAAAATGAAAATGCACTAAAGTGATGCTACACACAACTGAAACTGTAAAGCAGTGCTACATGCACTTAATTTCTAACACTGTACTTTTGAAATAGTTTTATACTCAGGCAAAAAAAAAAATTACAGTTGCTCATAAATGAAGAATGCTAACAAAAACTCAATCTTGATAGGTAAAAAATAGTTTATTCTTGGTTTTCACATCAGTTTTTACATTTAACATGCACAAATTTTAACTGTACAAGTATACTTTAATAACTGTCTGCAAGAGAAATTCTAACAAAAAGTTGGAAAGATAGCTATTATTTTTTTGAAACATAAATTAGTCTATAGTGTTAAATATATCAGTTTATCTTTGTTTTTTAAGAATGAAGCACTTGATGGAAGTAAAATTGTTTATACTAAATTTTGATAAATCTTGCAGAAAATAAAAAGTAGGACCAACCAGTAGTATGTTATAAAAGAAAATCAAATTACGTTGTGAGGTTTGTCTTCTTTTTTTTTGCACTAAAGAAAAATATTCAACAAATAAGAACTTTGTCAAGAAGCCTTCTCTCCCCATCTTCCATAATTGTAAACTGTCTATTAAATTTTTGTCAAATAGCCATCTTTCCCCATTTTCTACTGATGCTAACTGTCCGTTAGATTTTTATTAAAGAGCCATTTTTCGACCCTCTATGCTAATGCTAATTGCTCGTTGCATTTTGCTCATTCTCTTCTTATCTTTAAACATTCTTAAATGTTTGTCTATCTTGGTTGGTGGTTTCTTCATATTCTGAAAAAATAAAATAAATTAAAATTATAGTCTTAGCAACTTGTATTCACACTAGAATTAAAGACTATAATGTCAAATTATCCTACAACTGTATGATGTATAGGTGTATCCAGAGGAAATATTATTTATCTAATCCATTTCTCCAATACCTGTATTACACTAGCAACTGTTACAGAACTGTACTAAAAACACAAGTTACCATTTAACTTCATATATCCTAATATTTGAACTTCATCTCTTTAGGTCTATCTTTCACAATGTGAAAGTTAACTGTATTTCATTCTTACACTACAAAATATAAACTTAACTTCTATCACACTTAGTCTTTGCTATTAAATTAAACAGTACTTAACTGACTAGTAATATCATGGTATTCCACTAGTGCTTCCTGAAACTTTTTACAAGATCTAGTGAAATGAGTAGAAAACCTATTTTTACCAATTAAGTTATGACTGGTATGGTGTTCCTTTACTCTTTTGGTACTAAAAAAATGCTACAATAAGCTAGCATTCAAGACACTTGTATACAAGTGAGCTTTCGAAAATTAAACTCTTAAGGCAAGCTTACTGGTTAGTAAATAATTACATGAAATAACAATATTCAGGCTTTCAAGCCACAAAATGAATTTATTAGTGCTTTAAAATTCAGTTATAAAAGGACTTAAAAAGAAGAGTTACAAACTTTGAGAGGGACACATCTAGAGAATGAACCAAGAGAGAAAGTAACAACAAAATAAAATAAGGTGTTAATATGACAGCTGTGCCTCCTGAATGTAGACAAGCTATGGACAGTGATCCATGAAGGTAAGTAAGAAATTCAAAATTGTAGATAATGGTGAACTAAATCTAAAAATCGACAGTGACTAAGTTTAAGAAGCGAAAAGAATGCTACAATACCATGACTTTAAACTGTTTAAAATTCATGTCATAACTAATTAAGCTTTAAAATCAGGATAATTTTTCTAGGTGATCAATTAAATGTGCAACTTGGAAGTAAAATATTGTTAACACCATTCACTGTGCTTTAAACAGATTGCTACCTCACAGTTATGGAATACATTGGAATTATTACTCTGAACCCCTTTGTTCTCCAAATATGTTAAAAATATAAAACTTTATTAAGTTCACTTACTCATTTTGCCAAAAGTACTAAATAATGGAATGATAAAATGGTGAAAACTCAATAACACTTTAATCTAAACAGAGTTGAATATGGATTAACATAGAAAAATACATCTTTATTGATGATAGAGATGTTTTCTTAAAGCTTTCTTCCTTCAAAATTTGGAGAAACAAGTGATAAGAAGAACTAAATATGTATGGACACAAAAAACACAGAATTACTAAAATATACATTTATACTTGCCATAAGACATTAGTATTAGGCCTATTATATTTTTAAACACTACATTCTTAATCTAACTCTTAGAGATCTTTAAAAATTAGAAGAGTGTAGAACAATAGTATTCCAACAACACTACATTTGTCATATCCGAATGTATTTATCAAATACATTTCAACAAACAATTTAAAAATAAATTACAAAATTCAGAATTTGTTTATTTTTCAATTTTCATAGTTTAAAATGGAAAATAGTGAATATTTCCAGTTATCAGTGAGAAAAGACTGACAGTAGATAAAATTATTTTATGCTCAATATTTTGCTTAGTGATATCAATGATATACGTTTCAAGCAGCTCGAAAGACACGACTTACAAAAATCATGGTGATGCACAACTCTTGCATCATCCTGTATTTAAGGTTATCTTATCCCAAATATTATTTATACAGCTAAAATGTCCTAGTCTAAAAGTATTTTGTCATTGTTAAAGTTTTAAAGCAATAAAATCACATAAAATAAAACAATTGACTAACCATGTTCTTTTCAGACAACTAAAAGATCATGAGCTGTTTCATTTAAGCTATTTCACATACAGTTATTTTAGCATCAAGTAGCAAGACAGATTTAGTTTTTGTTTATTTTTTTCAATTACTCATTGTGAAATAGTCAAACCATTAATTTCGCTGCTGGAAAAACTTTTAATGTATAAAATGTTTAATGTACTATGGCTTTAGACTGACAGAATGAAAATGTAGCACTGATAAATGACTTTGCAGAGCTTTTCAAGGCAGAGAAGTGTAAACTATTAATGGAAAAAAATATAAAAGATTAGCATAAGTCATTTATAGTAACAGCAACATTTAATTTCTAAAAAACAAAACAAAATTATACTTACTCTACTCATTTCTGTTTCAACATTCCATTTTGGTCTCACAACATAGTCTTTGTTAGAGGGCATCGGTACCCTAGCTCTAGAAACCCATCCTTTCTCTCCAGGTCGTAGGGACCTAGTGACAGTAACTGGGTGGTTACTTATACATTCAACATTATTTCAGAATTTTTATCCTCATACAATACTTTTATTCGCTGTAAAGTGGAAAATAAATAGATAATTCATTGACAATCATACAGAATAAACTCTATATTTATAGTCAAATGGGTGTTGGAAATAAATCATAGACTATATGTACGAACATATGCATGCATTTGTGATGAAATCTTATCTTTAACTGTTCCTGTGTTTCTATATTTACAGTATTAAAATATCTTTTGTACATTTAATCTTTAATACAGTTGTCCTATTTTGACACACTTGGTGGAATTAATAAAATATGAAATTCTAAGTTAATTGCTTTTTTGTGTAACACAAAACAAAATAGTCCAAGTACACTATCAGAAAGTTTCCAGTTACCCTACAAAAAATCATGGTAATTAACCCAGCAAACTCTGGGTGATGGATGCTAAAACACACATAGTGGATCATCTTTATAGTAAGATGGTCTGAAGGAAAGATTGAGGGTTTAAGTTTTAAAACAAAACACAAATTAAGGTCCAATCTTATGGAATTTAAAAACATTAAAAATAAGTAAAATAATTTATCAGAAATTTATGACTTTATGAACAAATGCAGTAAATTCTAATTAAAAATATACTTTCCCATTATGTGTATTTATATAACTTACACATATCTACATACATCAAACAGTATGAACTGTTATCTCTAAAATATGAAAAACAATTTTCACCTGGAGGTTTAAATTTCTAAAACATCAAGGAATTAGCAATTTCTAACAATACTATTTACCACAATGGAACGTCATCCTTACAACTTTAATATGAAACTGTCTAGACACTTACTTTTCTTCTCCACTGAGAGCTCTGTCAATATCTTTTTCTTGTAACTGATCTCCAGTCTCAAGCCTTGAACAAGTAATATTTGTGAAGTTAGTGAAGGAATTAAATACAAGATAAATTATCTTATTCATGGTAAAATTTAAAATAAATGAATAACTCATAGTATGAATCACCTTGATTAAATAATTTTGATGTTGAACCCTTTTCTTTGCCAGTTAGTTGAGTTAAAAATTTGGTTTTGGAAGACACTAGTTTTTAGTTTTGTAAACATTAAAAATAAGCAATGACAAAATTTCATGTGGTATAAAATACATCTAGATGAATAATGTCCAAGTGAAATAAAAAAAAAGAGAAACTCAAAGTGCCACTTTTTACATGAGCATGTCAAGAGTAAATTTCCCATATCTTGATCTAATAATTAATGACAATCTCATCTTTCACTCACTGACCCTTACCAGCTATCACATAATTCTTGTGGAGATGTAAGCTAACAAATAAAATACCAATTTTTTTCAAGATCTGTGTGTTTATTCTTTAATTTGGCACCTTCGTTTATCATATTCTTTTCTGAAAAATCTCAAATAACATGACTGTCTTTTCAATCAAAATTAGCTGACAGGAGAATATGACAAAAGTTTTTTTTTGCCAGTAAGTGAGACTGGTTTGATCTTCATTACTGTACATCAAATTCAACATAATGGTAATTTAGGCTCAAATATTTTTTCTTACCCTAGTTTGATTCATGTCTGTTAAATTATATTAAACTGATGAAGGGTACTTAGTTTTTTTTAGTTTATGGTTATTCATGCAATTCCTCAATCGTATCAACAGCTAAACTATCTGCTGAAAATTAGGAAACTCATTTATAATAACAATTCTTTAGTGTTTAATAGCACTTTTAGGTCTTCAATAAACAATTATCTTGTTATAGACAGCATGCACTAAGAGTGGGTCTTTTAAACTAATCAGCAGTAAGAATGGTTTACTAATACAAATATGAAATACATTTTGGCTCATTAAGAAAACAAAACAAAATGTAGATAATTTTGAAAAATACTTAAAACTACATGAATAACATTAAGCAAAGAAAAGTATAAAAATAATCACACTAAGAGTAAGTGAAGTTATCAAAAAAACAAAACAAAAATACTAATATTCAATCCTGTTTAACGTATAAAACTAGTGTTTACTGTACCAAGTAAAACCATTTTTAACTGGAATTTGGATGTTAATGTTCCTGTATCTTTAATACATTTAAACACATAAAAGAAATACAGACCAAATAGTACTTCAAAGTTTTTCACCACATTTATGAACAAAGTATTGCTCAAAATACTCATATTTTGTATTACTAAATGACCTTAGGCAATTGACATTAACAATGGACATACTGTCTTTATGACAAGATTATTTTTCATTAGAAACTGAAAAAATATTGTCAAAACATTCTTTTTTTAATTGTAATATCACATTAACTTTACATAGAGCAGGTGATGAGCTTAATATACTGAGACTGATTTTGATGTTGGGCATTTTAATAGAAAAAGACACATACTGGGTTGTATGCCAGGTTTGGAAAGCTTTGTATCCAATTAATCATAAGCAATCTAATACAAATGTTAACATTAAGCAACTCATCTTCATTTCAAATAGATCTCTCCAGCAACAGACAAGTACTTCAAATATTTTTTTTCTTGACTAGATCAGTAAGAATATAAAAAAAACAAAACAAAAAATACTAGACAAAATTTTGAATAAACAAAATCACACAGTTCTTTCCATAGCAATAAAATGCACCATAATCATGGTCCTGACTTACTCTGGTGAAGGATCTCTTTGTTTCAAGAGACCAAAACGTTCAACTTCCAAGAACACTTTCCACAGATCACTAAAATTAATGTTTTCCAAAATACTTTCCAAACCAATGAAGTCACTAACTCAAAATGCACCAATACCTAATTATGTGAAAGAACTAGTGAATTTTAATCACCTGTTCTCAAAGGCATGGGTAAAACCAAAGAGTTATGTGGGGGTTAAACACCCACACACTTTGCATCATCAACTTTACAAAAAAATATAGAGCTACATAACATATCAAATATTTTTTTACTCTGCTTATCATCCTTCATGTACTATCTAGTTTCATGCCTGTAAGTTTCACAGTTACAAGCAAAGAAAATCATTATACATTACATTTAAAAATAGCAACTTATTTTATAGACTACTCTGTTAAAACATTTACAGAAATATGTTGAGTGATCAACACAACATTATACTATCTTTCAGTTATAAGAAGGCAGTGGCCATTAAGCACATTTTATAGCGTAACACCCCTCTCTCCTAAAATATATTCAAGATCTTTCCTTTTTCACCTGTTAGTAAATAAGATTATATAATCTTTCATTTGTCATTATGGAATGATACTTTTTTTTTTATGACACCATTTTTACTGAAGGTCCTCTCCTCTTTGGCTGTTGCCTCAAATGAATTTCTTTGGTTTTTTTTTCTGTTTTAAATAGTAATAATAATAATAATTTTTTTCCTCATTTGTGTGGTTATCAGAATTTATCCAGTTTTTAAATTCCACTGACAGTTTTAATACTGAATCTTTTAGTCAAGTAGAGAAAATCTGAAAAATTTGTTATGTGGTTGGGATTGGATAAATCTGGAAATCCTACAAGTCGGTTATTGAGTAGTAGATTTTATGGGGCTTGCTGTGAATAGCATTTTGCCTTAGTTTTCAGTAAACAAAGCAGTCAATCATGCTCTTCTCCTGACCCAAATTTGGGCATATACACCCTGTGGTCATGATTTTCTTCTTATCAACGATGGTCTGAAACATAATCCTTTAACTCAACATTCTATTAGGAAGCATGCAGTGCCCTTACTTTCTATCAACACAGCAGTGTTCATCTTTTAGAAGCTTCTCTAAGCAGCAGGTTCAATATGATCCCACCCAGCTTTATTTGCACACTCAGAGGAAGCCACGGGTCATTTTCTAGTTAT
>NW_013670420.1:66109-69649 GCF_000517525.1 Limulus polyphemus | reverse complement strand
GACTTCACTCACACATTGTATAAGCAGGTGGCAGTAGAAAGTCTCAGCTAGGCAGTGTAGATTATTATCAAATATAATATGATGAATCAACAATGACCATAGCATGATTTGTGGCAGTACTTAATTCACACTGGCTCTGGTAAAATAATCATATTTTTCTCATTTCAATGCCATTTTTGATATCCCAACACATCCTTGGATTCAGTATAAAATAAGGTTTATTCTGGTTTAATTTCAGCAAGTTTGGTCCATTATTGGAACTGGATGGTCAAGACTGACCTAGCAAAGTCACTGTGCTTGTCTCAGAAAGTCAGTGTTAATAATACAGTAGACCAAGAGCAACATCCACTCTATAGGTATTACTGATTCTGATACAAGTCTCCCAAAGGTACTCACATGAATTAACCATAATAATATTCTCAACCCATTGAAAAATAAAATGTCTCTGCTTGATGTACAGATAAGGTTCTCCTAACTTAATCCATCTACAAGGCTCATTTACACAAAATAAATTTATCAGTACTAATTTCAGAATAAAACATCTTTCCTTCCCCTTTCCTTGTCAGGACTCTTGAAAATATAAATAATACAGCTACACTCCTTAGACTAAAAGATTATGTGATATATACATCTCTCATATTAAATTTGACAAGTCCACATGCTTTTAAGTGAAATATACCCCAGGAAGCAACCTTCCCTGATATATATATAAGACATATTTAAATTAGCTTTAATATTACTGACACTATAAATTAATTTAAACTTTCTTCAATTATTTGCCAAGTTAATAGAAATTAAATCTCACTAAACATTTTATACTATGAATAATGTTATAGTTAAGTAAGATGTGATAAAAACTTGTCTTAAATACTCATTAACCTCATTTTCCTTTTCTTTGGCATATGTTCGAAATCTCTTTGTTCTCTCTCTTCTTTGGACATGGAACGAAAATTGGCATTAACATTGAAAATAGGCCTTGCCCATTCACTAATCAAACGACCAGCCCGTTCTCTGTTTTCTTTAGTTTCTTTTGGATGTTTGTAAACAAACATGACAGACCGACCTATTCCACTGAATTTCAAAGAGGATGGATCAAGGGGTGGAAACTGGAAAGTGAAGAAAACAGAAACACATTTACAAAATGAAGTATTCTTTCATTTTCTGCATTAAACATTATTTCTATAAACTAAAAATATCACTCCGGTGGGAAAAAAAAATATTACAGTTAATCTTATACTGTAAATAATACTTATTTCTACTTCTCTTAAACTTTCATTCAGTAACAGATTTAGTTATAAAAATATTTGCAAGAAATTCTTCCAATGGATGACATCGACCAGTTCCCAATGCTGGAAACTGTGTTTATATAATTATGTTACTGCAAAAGCTGTAATACATGATACACTAATAACTACATATAAAGCAAAGACTGTAATAAGCATTTTCCAAGCTTATATGAATCAGTCTTGTCAACATAAATGGAAATTTTGAACACCAACAGTATTATATAAACATAATTGCTAAACAGTCAAGTCAGAGACCCTACAGCTTTATGTATAGCCATACCTAATTTTTAATTAACCAAAAACAGAAGGCAGCTAGCCAACAGCATTAAAAAGAGTCTTGCCCTGCTCTTTGGACAAAACAAAGGTACTGACTGTCACTTTCATAGTGAAGCCACAGCTGAAAGAGCAAAACAGAAAAGTTGGTATTTTACACAAATCTAGACAAGTATCAAAAATGTTACAGAATGATGTCTGTAAAAATTTGGTACATTAACAATTTTTCATGGGTTTTTTCCTCCCAGTCAAGCTGAGGGTATTTTTTTGGGGAATAAATTTTGGAGAAACAATTTCCTTTTATACAACAAAGTGTGCATCACCTTTAACAGTAAAATATGAGAATATATATAGACACACACACACACACAACAGTTGTGTCATTACATGCACTTCAGTCTCACTATAAAGGAACATATGTGCTCAAAATATATATACTTATAATAAACAATTACCACGAAAACTTTAACATCTAACTGTTGTTATAATAGAAGGAAGTGGCTTTTCTAAATGCTGAATTTTAGTTGAATGTGACAATGAAAAACGTTTTTCATTATTAAAACTTACTTCAAAAGAAAAATAAATCAGATGTTTTACTATCACACATCTTGCCTTGATATTATGTAATGACAGTGTTTCTTTGCATTTGCAAGTCCCTTTTTCAGGTCTATCTTGATTAATGTTGGTCCGTAATAACTTTTCAGATGCTGTTTAAAAGACATGATTGGCAAGATAGCTTAATTCGGAAGGGTTTTACTTTCAGACAACTTGCCTCGAATATTACGTTAGGGTGAAGTTTCAGAAAGGAACACACAAATGTCCTGAAATGTCATCATAAAACAACATTCAAGGAATGATATCCAATAGTAAAGACCTAGATTATATTCTTTTGCCAACAATGACCTGATTAAGCATGAATGATTAACTCCCTCCACACACAGGCTCCAACAATTTGATCAACCACGTGACCTCTTTGTACTTGTTTAAAAGTCTTTATAGATTAAATACTTCTAACTTTCAATATCGTGTGTATACCTTCGCAAAATTTGGATGTCTTTCAGTTAACATTATAAGTCTTTCACATAAAAAAAAACATTTTTTTATGGAAATATTTTTAATAAAGATTTGTCCATGAATATATTCAGTATTTGTCTTGAATAATCCGTATGCAAAGAGATTTTCATGTCAAGATAAAAAATAATTTTCTTCATCTTCATTTGTGTAATCTCTAAAACCTCCTAAATACATTTCAAATGTTTTCAGTAAAAGTTTATATATTGTCTATTATTTTCTCTACCATAACTCTATACAAGGTTTGTCAATTTGATTGACCTTATACCCCCCCCCCCAATCTAAATAAATTTCAATTACTCTCATTTTCTTTCTAGAAGGACTTTAAATGTAGCAGGAAACTACATTCGTTTATCCTAAGTAGCTTTAAGCTCGCAAGAATATACATCTATTTGTAATTAAATTTTATTGTGTTATTGCCCTTTGAACTGTGTATAACTACTATTTGTGCCATTATAGGTTGTTAATCACTTACATTACATTACCCACTAGCTACTCTGAGCTGCTCACATGTGTGGCTCATGAAATTTGTTTATTATATTATTGTATATTTTATCTAATCTAACCTTAACTAATCTAAAGAGATCTATTTTTTACATTTGAATTTCTTTTATAATAATAAATAAATAAAGAATAAACATAAAAACAAAAATAAAGTACTTACCTGAGTATTCCTTTTTTTTGCTCTTGACTATCGATGACAGTTAACCATACTTTTTTAAACTAATGGTAGTAGTGTTTTAAATAATTTTTATTTAATAAAATAATGCACTAAAGAACATAGACTAATAACATGGAAAAAGCAGACAATTTCCTCTAACAATCACAATTTTTTCTGGCTTTCTAACTATGCAACAAGAGCCATTAAAAATGCATCCAAGCTAGCTGTTATGATTCCTGAGGGGAGCCA
>NW_013670420.1:64271-65848 GCF_000517525.1 Limulus polyphemus | reverse complement strand
AAACGTAAGAGGACGTGATAGGTAGGTGTGGCAGGATGAGTCTGATTTTCATTTGATAGCTCTGTAACCAAACAAAATTGAAGGCTATAAAAATTATGGTTTGTTTAAGCAATGACAATTTTATAGTGAGTAATTTATGTTTAATTTTTTAGTTTCTTGGGGGGTGGGTAGATAAAATAGAGATGAGAAGATACCTACAGAAAAATGTGTCACGTGAGTCACATTGAGGTAAATTCAGTATTTTATAAAATATTACCTTAAACAAAATTCAGAACTTAAAACATTATGCTATTAAAATATGGGTTATTAGCTAAGATTTTATACTTACTAAGTGGTATAACATAAACAAAAAGTAGTTAAATAAAATTTTGAATGCAAGACACTAAAACCTTGTGTCATGCACAGTAAAGGATACTTGGGACAAGAGGGTTAATCTATTTCATCTGCATTTATTTGCTGTGCATTTTATTGTTAAACCATTTGCAAGTTACTGGAAAAAATGTTCTGAATTATTTTTTTTACAGCAGTGGGTGTGGAAATCTAAATTCAAGTGACTTTTGTGACTACATTAAATTCTTACCCACATTGCTTATTAAACAGGAGAAATGTTTTTGGTTAACATACAAATGGAAAAGAAAACAAATGTCCCTTGAAAGATCACACAGTTTCTTGTGATACCAATAACCTTCTAGTAATATTATTTCAGAGAAAATGAACCAAACTGATGGGTAATTGTCATCAGACAAGTCACAGGTGTGAATGTTTGTATAAGAATGGGTTTTAGTCCTTTTATATGTGTTTTCAGGTTAACTCTTTCAGCATGGGTTCAGTTCCTGGGCCCGACTTCGTAACTATTTTGTGCTTGCTATAGTTTTCATGCTATAACTTAAATTAGTAAGCGAATGTTAACAAAATTTGGCAGATTATCAGTAAACATTATAATGCTTTCATACGCAAAATATCTATTTTTTTTTATTAAGTCTTAAGGTTTATAAAGCAGTGTTTTTCTTATGTTCTTTTTTTTTTTCTTTTTGCATGTTACCTATCTATCATGCAAAGTAATATTCATTTTAAAATTAAAAATACTTTTATGCATCAGAAAATTTTGAAATTTCACATGCAAAATCTTTATAATGTCCAGATACTTACCAAACATTTCTTAAGAAAAACTATATTTTATCTATTATTTTCAGTAATGAATCTCTGTACAGGTTTGGTAGATTTGTCTAATCTCGTAACCACCATAAAGAAATTAGAAAATAAATATAAATTACGCCTCTTTCATTCTAGAATGAACACAAATTATAACACGAAAACGTAAATGCTTAAACTAATAACTTAAATCTCATAACATTATACATTTATATGTATTTATTATTTTTATTATATTGACCTTTCAGCCATGCCTGGCTAACAGTACAGAAGTTACCATAACGAGGCTCACGTGCACTTAAATAACTCAAATAACATCAAAATGACCTTTGGTCTTTACGAAATGACCTGTCTTGGCTGTGTTTTAGTAGACTAGTATTTTGTAAAATACAGCCACATTTCAATTATTATACGTTATATATATG
>NW_013670420.1:52307-63368 GCF_000517525.1 Limulus polyphemus | reverse complement strand
CAAGAAAGGACTTGTTTCGCTGAAGATCCTCAGAAAGGAATTGATACCGGAAACAAACAAACAAGCAGACACGTAACAATATATATAGTTTTTTTTTACACTAAAGTAAGTGCTTTATGAAAAACTTGTATAGTTTAAACAACAACTTAAATAAGTGTTTGTTCAGTATTTTGAAGAAACTAGACAACCCTCTCACAACACTCAGTGATGTCATTAAGAATCCAGATAGGTGGCTACTTGGTCCCCCATAGACAGTACCCGCCACAGGAACAAATCTCTTCAAAGAAGGGGAGGGGTAAAGGGGCATACTTTACTGGAAATTTTTAAAATTTAAAACCAAAATAGAATTATACAAATACTCAGTATATTATTATTAGTATTGCAATTATAAATATTAACAATACTAATACTTTACTGCTGCATGTAAGAGATCCTTTGGCTTTGTAAGATGCATCTTCATGGCAGGTTGAAAATTATTGTTTACTAAAGTAATATTACAACTTTTGCTTTCATTTAAGTTAATAATATCTTCTTTTAAAGTAATATAGAGCAGAAACATTCTTACCTCATGATTTTTGACAAAATCCTAAATTAAAAAGACTTGATCATCAATGTTTCATCTTTGTTTTTAACTTTGAACTTGAAGTGAAAAATAGTGATTGCATATACAATAGAGTGACAAACATGGATTGAACATTATTTGCAATACCTTTTGGACTGCAAACATATTATATATAATAAATTATGGAGAATCCAGACTGCTGTACAAGGTTCTAACCAGGATTTTCTCAAAGACTGGCATTGGAAAATAAAGAAATTGTGAATGATGATGAAAAAATCATTGACAGCCGCTAATTATTCTTATAAGTGATGGCAACTCTCCAGGTGCTGGCTTTAATGACATCACTGAAACTAGGCGAAACATCTAACAACAGGTATGGGTGACTTCAAAATCTCAAAAGTAGCTTAATGCTATTGAATGATTTACATGAGCATACAAATACAAACATACAATACTGTCTTCAAAACAAAAAAGCATTCAGTGATGTTTGTATTATATACATATATTTCATATCAAATTTAACAAGTCCAAAAGCTTTCAAGTGAAACATACCTCTGAAAGCAACTTGAGAAAGTTTTCTCTAATCTGGAGATGAGGCATACTCTTATCTGGAAGTGGTGCTAGCCACTCAGCCATAGCATTCAGGACACCTTGATCTAGGAAAGAGGTCTTCAAATCCTGTTTCTTCAGCTGGGAAACCACTACTGGAAGAAGCTTTAGCTTCTTAGTAGCAGCCATATGATTCTTGTTTAGATTCCTGTCTTCCTAAATGTATCAAAAAACAATAATTTAACAACAATAAAATTTGATAAAGTAAAATTACAACAGTCTATTTCCAAACACCCTATTTCTTAAGCTTTAAAGTAATTTCTTTTTTGTTATTGAAAAACTATCATTGTTACCCCTTCAATACTGTTCAAATAATGTATATTACAGTGCTGAGTTCAGAATCAGTTGCAAAGTAAAGGAACTAACTGAAACATCAATTCTAGATATAAAGTAAATGTATAATAAAACCACAACAAAGAATTTGGCTTTTACAATAAAAAGAGTAAATTCAAAATCTTTACACTGACTGAAAATACTTCTGTTATGAAATACATGTCTATCACTCATTTTAATCTACCTATGAATTATTATGCATTTATTTTAACCCACTGAAGTAAACTCCTTTTAAGGATTAGACCTAGATATCACTACCTTAATGACCCTAAGAGTCACAGGAATTTGATCAAGATTTTAATTTAAATAGGTTAACAAAATAATCAACTCGTGGAAAAATATTGTGTATGGAAGATCTTACTTTTTAACTGAAACCTTTATGTACTATAAAATACAATGAATGAATTAATATAAATTTTATAAACAAACTTGGCAGAACACACCAAACACCATTTTCAAATAGTAATTACACTGACAGGTCAAAAATTCTCCACAGTGATTTTTTAAATGTATCATTAAACTACCCATGCACAAATATATATCATATGTAGTTTTCACTCCAAAAACTTACATATAATATTACCAATGTCAGTAAAATAAGAAAAAAAAAATACAGAGCTGCTCATCCTAATTTTGAGCTGCTCGTTTTTAAGAAGCCTATTTCCTGAAAGAATGAAAATTTTGCAACTGTGTTATTCACTGGCTGATACAAGACAATTATCTTTAGAACAAATTAGTCACATTAATGAAAAGTTGCTGTTCAATGAATTATAAAAACAACAGTCATTTAACTTTCATTCAAATTTAGAAGATTCACTACATACTTGAGCAGCTGTCTTCATATGATTAATAAGTTCTGCTATTAGATCATCATTATCATTGATGATGTCAGTATCCTTCCTCTTTCGTCTACGTTGACTCTCTTTTTTCTTCTGCATCATTAATTCAAAGTCAGATACAAAATCTTCCCTAGATATGAACAAAATTACACTATCAAACAAGTATGGAAATCAAGAGAAAATAGTATCATCAAGTAAACCTAGATGTCACTCCATATTTTGTTTTGAAACTAAAATATTCTGTGAGACATTAGATACAAATCTTGAATTAAAATTAGGAAGACTTCTGATGAGATAAATGATATATCATTTAATGTTCATTAATTGTTGTAGCACTTGATTTGTAGTTTACAGTTAAGAACAGAGGAGGAAATCACTATTTTATAAACTTGAGGAATGGTTCTTGTTTAGACAAAATATTCCTTAGAAAATTCAAGAAATGGTTCAAGTTTATAAAAAGGATGTTGGTAATTATAGTTTTAATTTGAATTCCAAACATTACCTTTAATTATTTCACACCTATTATACAATTATATCATGAGGGACTGAGTACAACCTGTCTTTTGACACAGAAAACTAGTATTATCAAACCCAAACAATACTTTCCATGGCCAATAAGTTCGAAAAGTAGTCTGAAGAGACAGGAAGTGAGTTAGAAACATGTTTGAATCATTAATGAATAAGCAAAAGAAAAAAAAGAATGAATTATTCATGAAATTTAGTATCTTAATCAATAGTTTTGATCAACAAGAGCAACTAACTATAGTCTGTCCTGGTGCCATTAATTGTAATTATTTTAAAAATCTAGGTAATGCTAGAACATTGTTCCAGGAGAAAACTATATACTGTTCAAAAATTTGCTGTCATAATGGTCAAGAAATATCCTACCAGAAACATACTGATAACAACCTTCAGTACTTAATGAATGACAAGGTCCAGCAGAAAAATAACTAGTGGCTCTACTAAACCTGATGTTTATCTTAGACATCTCAGAAATTTTTGCATTTGTTTATGTTCCCTAAATTACTAAAACAACTAATCCAGACCTCGAATGTTTTCTATTTACATCATCTTCATCACTGTCTGAACTATCATGTACACTCTTTTCTTCTTTTTTTTGTTCTTCTTCATGGACTAGTTTTTCATCATCGTTTTTTTCAGACTTGTCTCTCTGGTCATCTTTTTCTTCTTTTTCTGATTCACTACCTGAAACAACTAAAAAAAACAACAAATAATTGCATCTGAATGTTTGCTTTTATGTATGAAATTAGTGAAATATTGTAACCAATAATAAATTAAAAACTTCACAATTGTGTTTGATGGCTGTTCAGTATAATATCTAAAAACCATCAGTAGTTTCAATCTTTTCAATTTACTGGGGCATTGGCTATAGCTCAAAATGTACTCATTTTTAAAATACATACCATCAAGAAAAGTGAAACCTTAAAAAAATGTGGTATCATTTGAATACAATAGCTTTACAGTAACTGTACTTAGAGATAAAATATATTTTGCTACTAGTGCTTCTAGCATTGAGGTGATACAGCAATGTAAAAACATTCAGGTATTGTAAACGTGCTCCTTCTATTTATAAATCAGCTTAAAAAATTCTATATGCAACTGGAACAAATAATGTCAAAACATAAAAAATGGAAGAAAGTTCACATAAGACAAGTTTTTTTTTTGTTTGGATACTTTCAGCAAAGAGCAACTACCCAAGAAGAAAGTGACTTGAAGCTTTTCTACTATCACTTTAAATAATGTTAAATCATCAAGCTTCTAACCAGAAGGAGTTAAAAAATTTAATTTGTTTTTAGAAAAACAATTCTAAGCTCACAAATATAGCTTCAAATTTATTATGTCAATTACATTAATTGTCAATAGGTGATCAAAATCAGCACTTTAAAATGATAATGAACTTAATATAAATTGAAAACTCTATTTAAGAAAAAACAAAAACCTTCACACTTTCTAGTCATTATTCAAAAGTCATAATGGAGATTGCCTGTGGTATTAGCACCCAAAAGTGCTGGGGATATCCCATCTATCAGACAAAATCCAAAAAGCAGACAAGAAACCAGTCAGCAGTCGTAAAAAATTCAATAAGGGTACAGAGCTGAGTGCTTACACCCACAACGTCTCAACTCTTACTGCCTTTCACTCTCTGCAGCCAATTGTAGGAAGGCAGTTACCCTTAAAAAGATGTAATAAAGTTAAAAGTAGAAATAAGATAAGACTTAACAAAAAAATTATATATTTTGTGTGTGAAAGCATTGTAATGTTTACTGTTAATCTGCCCAATTTCGTTAACATTTGCTTACTAATTTAAAAGTTATAGCATGAAAACTATAACAAGCACAAAATGGTTATGAGGTCGGTCTCAGGGACCAAACCCATGCTGAAAGAGTTTTAATATGATATCTCCTAACTATCACATGTGGATGAAGCTCAATAAACTATGCAAAATACCTTTTTCTTTTCTTTCTTTTCCTTTGCTGCTTGCACATCTTCTTCACCAAATCCCTATAATAAAATTGTAAAGCAGATGACATCTTTTTGTTTATTTTGTTGAGTTCAATATTTCTAAGTTAGTTTTTACAAGATAATTTCAGATCAATCTTTCTTTCTTTAAACTGAAAACAATGATTTCCATATCAAAAACTAGACCATTTTTATTTGCAGTTTTAATAAACAGTTTTATTGTCGATATTATATCTTTATTTACAAAGTCATTAAAAAAATTGACAAAAAATATTTACAAATCTTATCTAAATTTCTAGTTTTTATAATCCAATACCCTTGTTAACTTACTTCAAATTCTTCATCTTCATCACTTTCTCCAAAAATATCAGCAATCAGTTCTCCCACATTTGATCTAAAAATCAGTTTTTGTTCTTAATTAAAATTCTCTTTACTGAAAGTTTAACATTAATGATTAGAAATATCACCCACTTTCCCACTGTAATTATCAGGACCTACTAAATGCATCATTTCCGATGTTTAAAACATCATCTACATGTTTATGTTATTTATCAACTCTCAAACCTGAACAAACAAAATCTGAAACCTAAACCTTAACAATAAAGAATAGTCTGTTCTTTTTCAATACTGCATAACTTTATGCTATAAGTATGCCACTTTTACAATAGAACCATTGAATAATTCAAAACAATGTTAAATATAAAAACTTTAAAACTATATATACTCTAAAGTACACATGAGACATTTCAAAGTCAAATATTTAATATATTTTCATGGAAATGTGACATACAGGAAAAAAATTCAAAGATTTAAGAATATACACTAAAATTGAGTATGTTTGTTTAACAATCAAGTACTACATATATATATGCCTATTACTATTCTCTTAAAATAATTTCAATTGTGAATGGGCTAAAGAATTTTAATAAATTAGAACAATTTAAAATTATTCTTGTATATTTCACTTGACATTTCAATTATATATTTATATTATGGGTCACAAGTTTGATCCAAAATGTAATGATAAAATTATGTTTTTTAAAGAAAGGGTTACAATAAACTTCATAATGATATTCAAAAGCATGCAGAATCAACATAAACAATAGCCTGAACTCTTTCAGAAAGTGAACTTTCCTTCATAACGTGTAAATTTGTAACTTTTTGAAAGTGCTCGGGCTTTTGATTTTCTTTTCTGATAACAAAGATCATAAGATAAAAGTAAAAATAAACCAAATCCCAGAAAAGCTTTAAAGGAAATATTTTAAATTTTTACATGAAATAATATTTTTATTACAAACATTTAAAAAATTTTAATGTTTATATTAGGAATTGACGCATGCAATATATTTTTAAAAAATCTCAACCTTAGACAAAATTACAGAGAAGAACATTTTCATAATCTTATCAAAATGACTACACCTAAACCTTAAGCAGAACATATAAAAGAAATTTACACTACATCAACATAAATTCTTCCTTTTTCAGACAACAAGTTTTTTCCTAAAATCATTAGGACTGTGTATGTGGAGTGTGCTCTAAGCCTTACATGAAGGTACAGGAAAAGTGAGGCAAAAAAACCACCTTATTTGCTCTAACCTCATTTTCAGTTGCCCCCAGCATAAAGATTTGAAGACCATTAGCCATTAGGTATCCCCAACTAAAGAACATGTACATTTAGTGTATCCAAGTTACTTGACTTTTGGCTTAATGTATTTACTTTTGTAATAAATAAGTGATGATTCATTGAAAAAACACATTTACTGTTTCCCCATACAAGCAGTTATTTGCTACTACCAATGTTCAACAGAAATTTATAAAGTTACATAACTTCTTCATAAAACTTTCCTAAATACTAGTACTAGCTGGTATAATCTTTATATTCTCTCTAGCCAAGTTGTGTGTGGTTTTAGTGTTGAAAATTAATTCTGTCGAGGTAATAAATAATTACTTTGCTAGTCTAGTCTCTACAAGTAACTGAGTTTAGAAATTAAACTAGTTTTAAGATAATCCCTTTAAAAACAATTTGAAAAACTTTAATACATGTAAATTTCAATTCTGTTACCTACATTTGGTTATCTAATGCTTTTATCTAAATCACTTTGAACTAAAAACTTGCTTAAGATATTTTGCTGGAATGTCTATTAATTTAAGTCGGTACTTCTCTATCTTTTAAATGAAAAGTGCAAAATAAAATGTACAAAAGAATAACATGTCTTATTAGATTTAATAAATTAAAAACAAAAGATTAGACATACAACTGAATAATGTTTTTTTTTATAGGTGAGTTTTAATAATAATATTGTATCACTATAATGACCCCCTTTTTTTACAACGTTTGATATTTTAAACAGTCCACAAAAAGTAATATTAACTCTTATGTGAAGTAAACATAAAGCAAACTAACATGAAACTCAGATTTGGGTACAGTCTGTAAGTGAAATAAAAAATTATAGAACAGTAGAACCTAACTCTTATGGACATAATACCTCTATTATAATGAAACTCCTAAAACTTTATTTTACTTCTTATAATTATCTATATCTGACACTACATGGACTGGGAAACTGATGTAATTTATCTTATATTTCATTCTTATAATAATAATAATTTGGGTATTTTTACCCTGAAAGATCAAACAAAACAATCTGCAATGTTTGGATGATTCTTAAAAGAAGGAGAACTGACTCCATAGTTACCATAAAAACAAAATCATAAAGACACGAAGCAGAAATACAGATGTAAAGCTTACTTACTCATTGTCACTTTTCTCACTGTCACTGTCACTTTTAAGCCTCTGTCTTTTTTTACCTTTCTTTTCTAAAATAGAAAAAAAATCACACTGAATAATGTATTACAACTAGAATATTCATTTTCATTGTCACTTTTCTCACTGTCACTGTCACTTCTAAGCCTCTGTCTTTTTTTACCTTTCTTTTCTAAAATAGAAAAAAAAATCACACTGAATAATGTATTACAACTAGAATATTTTAGCTGGTTTCATCAAATCAAGTTTTAACATATCATTTAGGATTATCTGAACATTTCATTTATCTTTGAGTACATTAAAAATTGAGCACAAATCATGTAACTTACTATGCAGTAGTTATTTTCATACATTTTTATGGATCTTTTATCATACATACAATAGTTTCAAGCTCGTGCCATGATTCACACTAAACAAAATTACCAACCACAAATTCAAATTTGGTGTATGAAATTTAAATTTTACTTCAAAGACAAAAATGTGTGTACGATATGTTATACATAAATAATTTTACTTAGTTTTTCAGTCTATATGATCATAATAAACCAGACCGAGAATTAATTCAAGATTTTATATTTTTAATTGTTAACTGTAATAAGTTTCCAAAAGATATGATCTTACTAGGACTGATCTCAGTCTCTTCATCTCCATCATCATCAGAGTCTGCTTTATTTCTGAAAGTGGAGTAAAAACAGATTTTCAGACAATTATTTTATGACTACTAAAAATGAGCTTCTTTCTCAAAACTATAAAAGGCTTTAATTGTGTGTACACATTGTAAGTGAAACTTGACTGCCAAGTTTGATACTGAATTCAAACAGGTTTGCACCTCTACTTGAAATTCCCAACATATGCATTACACATCTCAAACTGACCACCATGTCTTGATGATCTTTCAGTTTCACAGAATAATTACTGCAATCTATACACACCTTGCAGTTGATAATGATGGACTTGAGGCACCAGATTTCCTATCTTCTTCTTCAAGGTCTTCTTTTCTCTCATTTCCTTCTTCTGTTTCTGAATCAGAAGCTGCAGAATGTTTGCGAACTTCTTTGTTCCTCTTTTCATTATCACTTAGTGCAGCTGACTGATTATTTTCATCATCACTGTCATTTGCTACATTTCTTTCATCATGGTCACTAACTTCATTTCCTTCATGTACACTTTCCTCTTCCACTCCTTGGTTAACTTCATCGTCTTGGGCTTGATCCTCATCACTAGCTTGAGCAATGCTATCTTCACCACCACTGTCTTGTTTTTCTCCTTCTACATCAGCAAATTCTTCTTTGTCAGATTCATTTCTATCAGCTTCATTTTCACTGTCTGCTTGTTGCTGTTCTTCAACATCACTTCTTTCTGCTTCATTCTCCATTTCCACATCACTTCCATCTGCTACATTATCCTTTTCAATTTCTTCTTCTTCATCACTACCTTCTGCTACTCTTTCTGCCTCCTCATCACTACCTTCTATATTTTCTCTTTCTACTTCTTCATCACTACCTTCTGCTATATTTTCTCTTTCTACTTCTTCATCACTATTTTCTACTACATTCTCTTTTTCTACTTCTTCATCACTACCTTCTACTACATTCTCTCTTTCTACTTCTTCATCACTACCTTCTATTACATTTTCTCTTTCTACTTCTTCATCACTATTTTCTGCTACATTCTCTCTTTCCACTTCTTCATCACTAACTTCTGCTACATTTCCTTTTTCTTCTTCATCATCAGTTCCTTCTGCAATATTATTCCTTTCTACGTCTTCATCGCTGCCTTCTGCTATGTCTTCTCTTTCCACTTCCTCATCACTACCATCTACTACATTTTCTCTCTCTACTTCTTCATCACTATCTTCTACTAAGTTCTCTCTTTCTACTTCATCATCACTACATTCTGCCACATTTTCTCTTTCCACTTCAGCATCACTTTCATAATTTTGATTTCTTTCTTCCTGTTCTTCATCAACTCCTAATAAATCATATTATATTAATCCTAAGTCATACATTAATTTTGAGTGCAAAATCTGCAGTTAATGAATAAAATAAACAACAACAAAATATAAACACTATTAGCTGTAAAACCTAAATTAAAAAAATATATATACAACATTTTAAATTGTCTTGTTGAGGTTACACAAGAAAATCTTTTAATGTATATTTTTTTAAAGTCAAATGTAAATTAGATTTATAAACTATATGGTAACTTTGATAAAGAAATTTTATAAAATTATTCTTTAATGATTAAACTTGAGTTTCACTAAAAGAACAAATTCCACACTAGTCAAACTATTTTTGATTTTTTTTTTTCATACTTTCAAAGCATAGGTGTGATTTTTGTACAGCCGGGAGATAAACTCAATTACCTATGAACACTGTTTATTATTAAGTATAATAATACTTAATAGTAGGGATCAACAAGGTTTCCAAGTATTTCATGCACTGAAAAACCACCCATTTGAATTCTTAAATGAAAAATCTACCATTCAAAGTACTGGTTACAATAAATTATGCGCATCTATACAAATAATGTGCTATAACGGTACAACAATTTAAAAGTTTCTAGAACAGCAACTTTTTTTGTCTACTACCTACCTACCTGATCACATCAGCGGGGCTAGCCACTAGATTACTCAAACTATCAATAAAAGATTTCTCCAACTTACTTGACTGGTTTGTGGATATCCACTTTTGATATTCCAATAAATATATACAGATTTTTTTATAAATTGTAAACATATCATGCACATACTTAAATATCTTTTAGCTAATTCTACCCAACAGATGGTGTTACACATCGATGGATAGACACACAACATTTTCTAAAGGTAAAGTATATACCTTATACAGATATAACATATAAAGTAAACAGACAAGAGTATTAAAAAATTATTAATTTTAAAATCAAGTATGGATCATGCTACAAAAAAGTAATGAAACAAGAATTACAACCACAAATTTATAAAATTCAATCCCTACTTTGGCAGCTTTATACACTTATCTGTAGGCCAAAGTAAGGGTTACATTTTATAAATTTGTGATTGTGGCTCTAATTTTTGTAAAAGTTATAGCTAGCAGGGATATGGCTATATTGTAAGTTTATAGATGTTGTGCCCATTCCACGAACATATACAAACTGAAGAAATAAATAGGAAAAAAAAATTTCAACAGAATGTAGGGACGGTTGGTTGTTCATAGAACTGCTATATGAAGTATCCAAAACAAAATAAATGCTGCAATAAAAAATACACAAACAAGTAAAGGGAAAATATTAGGGATTGAAAACCATTTTAAAATCTATCCAACTAGTATCACTTTACTTGTTTGTGTATTTTTTATTGGAGCATTTACTTTGTTTTGGATACTTCTTATAGCAATTCTATGAACAACCAACGCTCTCTACCTTCTGTTAAAATTTTGATTCTTTTTTCCTATTTATATCAAATAGTGTAACATAAAATAGTTGATTAATCA
>NW_013670420.1:35212-51497 GCF_000517525.1 Limulus polyphemus | reverse complement strand
GTGCACGTGAGCCCCATTATAGTAACTTCTGTATTGTTAGACAGGCATAGCTGAAAGGTCAATATAATAAAAATATATACATGTATAATGTTATGAGATTTAAGCTATTTAGTCTAAGCATTTATGTTTTTGTGTTATAATTTGTGCTCATTCTAGAATGAAAGAGGCATAATGCATATTTATTTCCTAATTTTTATGGTGACTACAAGATCAGTCAGATCCACTGAACTTGTACAGAGATTCATTACTGAAAATAATAGATAAAATATAAAATTTTTTCTTAAGAAATGTTTGATAACTATCTGGACATTATAAAGATTTCGCATGTCAAATTTCAAAATTTTCTGGTTGCATAAAAGTATTTTTAATCTTAAAGTGATTATTACTTTGCATAATAGATAAGCAATATGTAAAAAGAAAAAAAAAAGACATGAGAAAAACATTGTTTTATAAATCTTAAGACTCAATAAAAAAATTGATATTTTGCATATGAATGCATTGTAATGTTTACTGATAATCTGCCAAATTTCGTTAACATTTGGTTACTAATTTAAAAGTTATAGCATGAAAACTAAACCACAAATTGGTTACAAGGTTGGTCCCAAGGACAAAGCCCATGCTGAAAGAGTTAACAGTAATAATACTGTACAAGAGTAAAAAACTAATTACATCACCAAACACATACCCGTTTATTTTATGATGTGTTCAATGAAATATATTAAATTAATCAAACTTCAAAGTAAAGTAAATGCACTCTGAGCTTGTTCATAAACTTTGCATTAAAGTATGATAAAGATCATGAAATTATGTTTTCATAACATCACATGCTACTGTAGTAAATACCCCCCCCCCTCAAGTGTTATAGCAGATAATGTATAATCAGCACCTCTGATAATAATTCTAATATTTAAGTGCATAAGATCTTCACATTAGACATCTGAATGTATTTTGTCAATATTTGACATAGTTTGTCATTTAAGTTTAATACTTGGTTCGCAATTGCTGAATGCTAAAATATTGCATTTGGGTTCAGCGCTTGTAAAAGTGAATGGTCCACACCCATCTTGTTATCATTCATGTGTTGACCATTTGTTGTAATGTGGATGATGAAATTATTTTCCAGTACAGGTTTTACTGTCTAACATGTAACAATTTTTTTACAACTTTAGTACAAGAACCCTTCATTGATTTTAGTCCACATATTAAGAATTACGCACTTCAAGCAACTTGCATCTTAAATTTTAGAATGGTGAAGTTTTGTATTCTGTTGAAAGTAACTTTATCTACACTGTATAAAAATTATAATATTTGATAATTCATGCATGTAGGTTTCTGTAATTTAAAATAAATTATCTTCTTGGTCATTCACTTGTGAGCAAACATTTGTCAAATAAAAATATTGTAACACTTATGTTGTAGTTCAATTTGGTTCATTTCACTAAAATGACTTTTATATATTTATTATCATCATCACTTGGAGATGAAGACTTCAAATCAGCTAAATAATTTCCAAAATAAAATCCTAAAGGTTTGGATTCAATACTGAACATTAAATCTATACATGTATAAACTATACAAACTATATAAAAGTAATCAACATATACCTCTCTCCTGTGCTTCAGTATCACTTTCAACATTCTCTCCATCTGAATCACTCTTTGCTTTTTCGTCTTTGTCATCATCTGATTCTCTCTCCTCTTGTTCTTCATCATCTGAATCTTTCTCCACTACCTCTCCTTCTTCTTCTGACTGATCTTGCTCACTTCTCACCTCTCCTTCTTCTGGGTCACTTCTTTGTAACTCTTCCTCATCACTTGCTACAGGAGATAGATGACCATTTGATCCTCCATCACTGTTGGCTTCTCTTTCTTCAGGTTCTTGTTCTTCCATTTCAGCATCAGATTGTGATGCTTCTGACCTAACAAATTCCTTTTGAAAAGATGTTTAACTATAATTTCTGTGGTTGCCTAGGTAAAACTAATAATAATACTTTATTGTTAACAGTATTTAAGGTTTCTAGTTTTTGATTATTTTACCTTTATTAGAAACTTCTACACGCACACGAACAAGCTTCTAATGAAGGAAGTGGGTTAAAGTTTTACTGATTACACTTAAAAAAATACATACACATACATCAAAAAGAAGTCTCATGTCTTCAAGCAGTCTTCATAACCATTTGAATTATGTTATTTTTTTAATGTATTAATTGCTTAAAAAACAACATTTCTATTGCAGAGTTGATCACAATATTAAATATAATATATTTTGTTTAAGATATTAATTAGTGGCTAAAACTTGAGTAGAATCCTTACCAAGGTACTATGGCTGAAACATATTGTTAAAAATTTCCTAAGTTAAATTGATTACAAAAAAAATTAAGGTACATATTTTATATAAACCTAAGTACATTCCTATTCTAGTTTAATGATTAGGTAAGACAGCATGTCAGAGAGAAGAATGTTTTTGCAGCATTTACTAATTTATACTTATTCTAAAATGTTAAAAATGAGCTTAATGCTAAATAAATTCAAACCTTACTGAAAGATATTCTTAATTTCCAATTTAGAGCTGGGCAAATTGAGCTGATTAGTGCCATACAAGATAATCGGTTATTCAATACTTATGATTAATTGTTGCCAGGAAAACAACTATTCAAAATTTATGATGCTGATTATCACTGTTTTCATTTAACTCAACTATCTGAGTAATCAAAATACTGCCTTTATATATTTGCTTAATCCAAGTTTGTTCAGCTTAATTAATTAATGTCACAAACACTGTAATTAAATAATAAAAATTAGTATATTTCTGATTATTACAAATATCAGAGTAATCAAAATACTGACACACAACTAGCCACACTGATGTGCGTGTGTGTTTACTTTCGACTAAATAATAGTGTAACTTTAATATATTGCTTATTTCTTGCAAGCTACAAACATAATGAGCTTTAGTTAAGATTGCTTTAAAAAAAAGTTATGGTAAGCTAATAATCATTGTTCTTTATTTGCTCAGAAAAAAAACAAAACTGTTTGCTGAATAACTTACTCATTTAATTGAGTTTGTCAACATTTACTAGACATGGACTACTAAAAATTTGTCATACTGTTTAGTTGTCAGTCCATTTACATGAACAGGATTCCTGTATAATAATGACTAGCTCCAGATAAATATGGATACTGAAAAGAGAAAACACTGCCTAGTACAATTAGTTTTAAGTTATTTATTCACTAATTTTTTAGCATGTTCATGTGTTTCTACAGTTTCTTCCAGCTTGTGTTGTAAAATGCAAATGTATTTATCATTTTGATGTATTCTAAATTTCTGTCAGTATCAACAACTTTGTGCTTGAAAGCTTATGATGTTTTTTATACATTTAATTTCACCATTAAGTTTTTACATTGATGATAGAATTAAAGAAAAATCCTACATCTGTAGTTAAAGATTTTTTATATAATCATAAATTCAACATTTTTTTAAATATAATTTTCACCTTATGAATCATTTTAATTACTGCAAAGATGTAATTTAGTATCACAAGAGTAAAAGTTTTACTCTCTTTGTTTTTCTGGGATCAGAGGAAATTTATTTTCACCAAATTATATATTACCTACTGTACATTGTGACAAGAATTATTACTAATTTATTACATAAAATCTAAGGACAATTATTTTTAATGAAGAATTAGTTCACTTACTTTCAGTAGAGTTGTCTTGTGAAAAGTTGTATGGAGAAACCCATTGAACAAATATTACTCATATTTTAAACTTGTTATAGGTACTATGTTACACATACGATACATTTCTATATACAACAGTTTACAATTGAAAAACTAACTTAATCATAAACTATTGTACCTGATGGTGCTAAACATATTAAACAAAGGATTATTCAAACATGTCTTTAAAAAAAAATATGAAAATGGGAAGATTATTCTTATGCGAGAATAATTTATTAATGAGTCCATCAAGTGGGAAACTTCACTAAAAATTATCAAAACAAATGAAATTCTAACTAACCTGTTGACCTTCACCATCACTTTCAATTTCCATGGGTCCACTGTCTCTGGATCCTATAAAAATGAGCAAAATCAAAAGTTTGTTTGTTTTTGAATTTCGCGCAAAGCTACACGAGGGCTACCTGCACTAGCCATCCCTAATTTAGCAGTGTAAGACTAGAGGGAAGGCAGCTAGTCATCACCACCCACCGCCAATTCTTGGGCTACTCTTTTACCAACGAATAGTTGGATTGACCATCACATTATAATGCCTCTATGGTGGAAAGGGCGAGCATGTTTGGTGGGACATGGATTTGAACCCGCGACCCTCAGATTGCGAGTCGAGCACCCTAACCACCTGGCCATGCTGGGCCTAAATTAAAAGTAAGAATAACTTTCAAGAAAAAATCCATCATTTACACAATATCATGCATTTTAAAATGTATATTTATAATTGAATAAATATCATTATTTCAAAGATTATCACAATTTGAATACTAAGAAAAGATTCCTTTTTAGATATTTTAGTTCAACATGATCAACCAGAAACTAAGTGCTGATACTATCTTCACCAATTTCTACTGGCTTCTGCCATTACATCACGTTTAGGCCAACTATTAAATGTCAAAAATGATAAATTAAGCCTCAGTTAGAGTGGTGGATTTTATATTTTGTAAACCTAAAATATATATCAATAAGACTACTTGTTTCTGTATCATTACATTCTATGTAAAGCATTTAGCTACTCAAGATGAGAATTATTTTTACTGATTTCTCTTCCCTAAACAGCAGCTTCTTTTGACTTTCTTTAGCCTCAAGTCCAAAAGAGCTAAAGTACAAGTATGTGACATCATATTTAATATTATGCTGTGCCACTGCTAACTAAAGACCTTATGAGAAATGATCCAAAGCCACTTGCCTGGACATATAACCATCATGTAACAAAGAAAATGACAAACCTACTTATCTCTCATCACACAATAGCCATCACTTCCTCTAAAGACAAAGAGAAACCTGATGGCATTGTAGTTATTTGTCCTGTGTGGACGATTCTTGTTGTCACACTCAAAACAAAATGGAAGTTACTGTCACTAGTGAATTCATAATGTGGAAGTAAAAGGCCATACAATCTGCAGGTGCAGAAATTTTGAAAATGAAAATACAAATTTAATCTTTCCACAACAGTGGGTGTTTTTTAGATACTTCCACAACAAAAGCTCATAAGTCAAAAAAAAAAGAAAAGAAATGTTTCTACATACAAGTGCCAAATTGAAAAATGATAACTGAACAATCATTATAGTGGGAGTCAGCTGCCTTAGGAGGCTGTATTGCAATCTTATTGGTGGAGGATTGTCACATGCTCATTTGCATACAACGACGCAACAATATCAAAAGGAGACAAGTGAATTTAGGTAAGAGCTTCAAGGCTAGTAGCAAGTGAAAATATTTTGCATATAGAGGGCAGAACTGAATAAGGAAAGCTACATGTGAGTAGAGGTTGCTTTTCATACCAGAATTTCATTTTTATTTGCAATTATATATTTTTCTGGATAGAGATATGTATTCTATATGGTACAATCATAAGTACAACTTAATCAGTAAAATACACTGTATGATGCTGTCCTTAGAGAGCAATGTCACAAATGGACAATCTAGTAATTGATCTTGAATTACGTTATCTATTCATCAAGGTTCTTTGTTGAATGTGGATATTTTCTAGCTTTCAATACATGTTTTTATTTTTTGTACGTATATTGTATTTCTGTTATAGATAATAATCGTCAGACAAAACTAACAGCATAAAACAATGCTTAATGGAGTATTTCTAGTGTTCTACTTAATACCAGTCTCATTCATATGAACAGTGATGACAAGTTATCCCTTTCCCACAAAGCTAAATAAAAAATCAGGTGAGATATAATTATTATAATACTAAATTATCAAAAATAACCTCTGATTACAGCAAGCTAATTAAGTTATCATAATTAAAATTAATTAATTAAATAATGCACACAGGATAATTCCACCATTACTCTAGTTACAATTTTAGCCACTTTTAATGCTTGCACCTCTTTTAGATCTATGTTATTCACTAAACCCAGCTGTTGTTGTTATATGACAATTTATGACCACAAGATACATAACCACACATCTAAATTATGAAAACTAGCAGAAATGCCACCTTACAGGTGGATGTTTGTGCCAGTAATTACTAATCGTAGTATTCACACTTCATTGAAAAAAATTTAGGAAAAGTGAACGTTTTCTAAAAAAAAGGATTTTTCTGGAAAGTACTGTATGGGAAAACTGTTCGGATTTTGCTGATATAAACTGTAATGTTTTAAATATTAAAGTCGTAACTTAATTGAAAAAAATGTTTTTAGTACTATATTTACAATTTACATCAATAAAGATATAATCAAGCCCTCATATACAGTCCTAGTGAAAGTAATGTTCTTGTTGTGAGGAGAGTACTTTTATTTAAAATTGTGTTCTGTGATAAAGAAATGATTGTTGCATATACCATATATATTTTTCTAATAGTCTGACTCTTGAATACCCAAAATGGGAAATTTTTTGTGGATTTTTGCTTGTGGTGCTAATCAATAGATGGCACCATATTGTATGTATTATTTTGGTCACCTATATAGATACATATATATATACAATCTACATGCATTATAATAAAATGTTAATTTACTTTTCTCTGGCTTGCATTCTGTTAACCATTACTCTGATTACACCATAAAATAGTATGTTGTTTTAACTTGCAAATATCCATAGAATATCAGTAAAACAATAAATTCAAATTATATACTGCATTAGCAAGGAATTACATAACATTACATAAGATCTATCTACTGACATTATAATACCCCCCCCCCCCCAAGGTAAGATGAACTTATTTTATCACTCTGCATAATCCTGTTAATATTTTTTGCTTTACTTTTTTTACTTAACATTTGAAAATAAATAACCAAACTCCTTCTCCAACTTGTAGACTTTCTCCTCTCAAAATAAAAATTACATGAGTTACCAGAATCAAACAAGTTTCTCCTTGAAAGTATCTATTTTATTCAAAATTACCTAAACAAACAAACAAACAAACAGAAATGATGCAAACAGATACAGTGGGTTAGCATATACCAAGACAAAGCTGTGGAATAAATGGGGAAAATAATGCATCTACATGGTCAAAATTTCACCCTATCATCAGAGGAAAGCAAAAAAAAACAGCTTTGCTCTGCAAATTTATAAGCCTTATATGTGTTTAACTTTGAACAGGATCATATCAGATGTTAATAATATTATCTGAATCAAGCTGACACTTGCTGGGAGGTCTCCAATTACGTCTCTATGATGCCTATCAAGTTATAAGCATTAAAACCATTATAGAAAGATGTTTAAATTCAACATTATATTTGTATTTCCAATTTGTATATTTTGTTGACTTTTTTTTTTCGTATGAGTGCTTAATCTGTGTAAAATGTGGAAAAGTACAAAACAATTTTGTAGCATTTTACAACTGTACATGTTTGTGCACATGAATAATTTGTGGTTTGTTATTGTTAGTATCAGTTCATTAGGGGAGAAAATTCCACAGTATTTATCTCAATAACTATTTATTAACAGCTTCCACAACATTACGAGCTACAAGTTCCATGATTTCATTCTGTGAGACTCAATTGCAGTATTTATTATGGACATGTGAAAAAAAACTGGGGGTTGTGTTTCGATACCAGCTAAAACAATTCCATAAAGTTACCTTCATGAGCCTCAGTGTCCCTGTATGCCAAACCTTGCTTTCCAAAATATCTAATAGCACCAAAAATCACCTCAAGTGCTTTCCTATTTGCCTTCTGTTGTTCAACTTTTTTGCTGCTAATAAACTTTGCCGTTGCATCTTGTGTTTCAATATTGATTTTTATAGTTATGCATTCTCTGTGACTCTGACTTTTGTAGACCATTCTTACTCTTTCTAAAATCATTCCATCCTATTACCCATGGAAATATGGTAACTGAGGAATGCTGAAATGGAAGTAAGTGATTACTTTGCGTGGCCCACATACACACATGGCAAATTATATCATTCATATCACACTTGTATTCAACCCATGGGAAGAGGTTTTTCCAACTTTCCTGGAAAGTTTGGCCTTTTTGCTGCTAATGTCTTTGTTATTACTGTGAATGTTAATTCTGCTCATTGTGACGTTGATACTGACAGGTTCATTGTTACTGAAGCAGATGTTGATTTTGCTCATTGTGGTGTTAATACTAGCAGGTTTTTTGTTACTGAAGTGGATGTTGATTCTGCACAATGTGATGTTAATATTGGTGGGCTCATCATTAGTGAAGTGGATGTTGATTCTGCACATGACGCCAATTTTACTGATGCTACCGGCTTTAGAAATGGTGTTAAAACTGCCTGTGAAATTTTATGCTTCTTTGGAGGATCCATTTATCTAAAAAATTAGACAAAACTATTGGTAACATTTTGTGTTGTGGATAATTTAAGAGATGGTATGTGCATGAAGCTATAAAAATAGCTATTAGGTTTAACATGTCTTGGTATGACTAAGCCTCATATAGTAGGTATATAATTGAAATCTAAGTTTTTAGTAGGGTTGGTAAATTGCTAAAACTTTCTATAATATTCATAGTGGTAATTATTAATTGTGATTTAATATCCTACATGGTACATATAAGTCATTACACTTTTCTTTAACATTGTCTAGCCAATAACATTTTCTGGTGTGGTCATGGAGTGTTTTCGACCACTGCTGTAATAAATATCGAAAAAACACAGAGCACAGGCAAATTTAGGGGTATAAAAACAAAAAAAAACATCATTTACACTCTTCTATAATAGCTGACTTACATAAAATATAAAGAGAATCATAAACCTTGTATATAATTTGGTGGGTCTAACACTGCATTGAATTGTAATATTGCATATATAGAATTACATAACAGTTTAAAAATTGATCTACAGAAGGAAAGAACTCACTTTATTGTGAGCAGATGGCAAAAGTAAAATGAAAGTAAATGGCTTTCTTCGAGTGATATAACCTTCTCTGGCCATGCATCCTTTACTGTGCATCACAAGAAGTGATGGTTTGGTATAGGAGCATAGAAGGAGGCGTATGCATCTTGTGAGCATGTCATGCTCCTATTGGTGAGGAGGTAACACATGATGATTTGCATGAGAGACATGTTGAAGCGGAAGGTTTGTAGCATGAATAAAGAAAAAGTTTGCATATAGAGGGCAGCACTGAACGAGACTATCTAATCTTGTGAGAAGAAGTAAGTACAGTATCAGAAGACTTAGACCTACTGCATTAGTTAGCTAGGGTTAACATTGGTTATGACCATGTGCTATACTGTTGTGTAAGCCTAATTAACTGTTTATTAGCATTAGCTTACGTTAGAAATTATGCAAAAAAATACTAGTAGTAGTATTGTTTGGAAATAGAATGTTTACCTTATGTTATTGTCAGATATAAAAAGACTGTTTAGTGTAGGTAATAATATTAATTTACTTATTTTGTGTTTGTAATTCATTGATGTTGAGGCTATGGAGATTTCTGGAAGGACTATGTGATAGACGTATAAATAGCTGCGACCAAATGAGCAAAAGAGAAAAAAAATAAAGTTATGTGAAAGAGAAGTTCGGTCAGAGAAAAGTTAGAAAATGTAAAGTTAACCATCATGGGAGTGAATGGCCTAATGAGTGATATGTTAGAGTGAGATTAACAGTTTGAAAGAGATAAGGAGAATAATTTGTCTTGTCAAAGAGTGTTCTAAACTAATTGAATCCACCTGTGTGAACTTTGACAAAAGGCAGACAATTATTCTCCATCAAATGCATAGGGTAGTCGTTTTGAAAGAGTATGTTTTGTATAGAAGTAATTTTTTCGTGAATGGCTAAATAGAATGAGGTAAGTTTGTAGGCTCTATTTAGTAGACAAGAGAATAAGCCGTAAGATACCCACTCTACCCAAACTTCCATTATACATCCGCTTACCATATCTCAGGAGACAGAGCTCCCTTATCATGACACAAATTATTTGGAAAGTAATTGTTTTTAAACTTGAGTAGCACTAAAGCACATCAAAGTGAGTTACACAAGTATAAAGATTTGATGTAGTTGTTTTGTTAAAAATGTTTGGGTATACCTTTAAAGAACTCTAATAACAGAGTGGATACTTGGATCTCTATCCAACTGTTCAGTATGTTACCTTTGTTGATTAATTAGGACACTGATATATGTATTCCTTCCATTTCTAAAATAGTACCCAGAAAGTTTTGAATATATTGTGTACATACAAAATACTTATATGTACCTGAAGGGTCTGTTTTTTTTACTCTTCATAGTAAGTATTAAAATAATTCTATTTAGAAATTAAGTATTCCAGGTTCCTTATTTTTTGCACTAACTTTACAAAGAAATTTTGTTACAAAAGTATAAATGAAAAAACAAATAAAACAATTATGATATCACTTAATAGAAATGTTATAATCAGCAGTCATGAGGTAATAATTGTTCCTTTGTTAGGAATACTTAAATTTCATATACAATCTTAAAAGACGAAATTGATGGGACCTACAATATATAAATTTTTGATAAAACATTCATTATTTCTTGAATGTGGAAGAAATGCACCAGTGCCATAAACAGCTAAAAAGAGGACTGAACAAACAATATAACATTTCACCACTTTTAACATAGCGTCATCTGAAGATATCACATTAAACTTTGTGAAATGTTGTACTGTGGTTCTTTTTTGTTTCATTTTAATCTCCTTTTTGGTGTTTATACTTTAACTTTTAAAGTATATAAGATACCTATTTTACACAGCATAATCAGTGTTTCTGTTCTGTTGCCCATGTACACCCATAAATGCTATTTCATGAGTGATTTATGACACCTAGTTCTTTTGCACATCACAAAAAAGTTTTAGGAAGGATAAGAACAGTATAATATTATCACATTTATTGGAAATAATTGTTTGTAAGATCATGCCAACGATTTTAGTGATATGATAACACGGTAACCATAACTATAACCTCCACTGATCCTGTTGCTATGCATATGCACAATGCTTTGATTGGTTTTTTTTGTTTGCCCACAGTTGACTACGTGATTTTACATGCATTCATTATATTTTTGCCTGTTGTATCATATAGTTCATTATAAACACTTTATTGAAATTATATGAAGTAAATGTGACAATTCTTTATAAATTTAAAATAACAGATGTGTAACTGACACTTTTACCATGGCCTAACTGTACCAACTAATATGTGCTACTTTTTTGCTTCACGGGTTGGCTATATGTGTAACTTTACTCCTTACTAATACTAGTGAGTAATATGTAATTATCCTCTGCAATATTCAATTTCATTTTTAAACATTTTACTAAGTCTTACAACCAAAACTGGAAAAAAAAATGCTAACAGCCCCATTTTCAAGCACAAAGCACCCCATAATAATATGTAATGACCAATATAAATTGATAGAGACCCACGTATGTACCAAGTTTGTTACCACTCGGAAAATTACTTGAAAATGAAATATATTATATAGAATTTTAGAACTTATACTGTTATAGAGCTGAAGACTGGGTTAACAAGTTAGTTAGATAATCTGGAAATCAAATATAACAGTAGTAACAGTAACACAGTAGGAACACTTTTTTGGTTTTACTTTCATAAATACCAATAATACTAATATTAGCAATATACGTATCGTGTAGTTTCATCAGGGTAGTAGTAGTAATAGTAGTACAAAGTTTAGAATTTCATATTCTTGTAAGTTAAGCCTAGTTCATTTTAACTGGTAATAACTGTAACACTATTGTACAAGGATCTACAACACAAGCGTACTACGTTACACAGTAAAGTGAGTAAGTATAGTTAGGCCTATTCAGTAGTAACAGACTACTGTACTGGCAGTGGTATTGTAAGTGATAGTATTCGTAAGTAATTTAACATTATTATTAATAAATACTACATTAGGAACTATCGAGTCTCATAGTCACTGATTCAGTGATTGAAACTTACCTTCATTCTCCATTAGATATTCAGCTATTACTTATAATTAAAAAGGTAATACAGTCCGCAAGAAAGAACTATTAATTACTAATAAGAAATGTATTTATCTAAGAAGCACTGAGTTTACAATAAACAATTTAAATCCTATTTAGTAAATGACGATACTTATTTCTGTGCAGGTTTTATTATTTTTTGTTTCTACAATATGCCTCGTCCTCTAGTGCTAAACTTGTTAAAAAAATGGAAGTAAAAATTCTTAAACCGTTAAATAAATACGAAAAAATATAAGTTATTTGGTAAAAAAATTAAATTTGAGGAAATGAACATATTTTGACGAAAATGTACAATCTCTGGTAATTTAGAAGATTTATTAGTGAGATAAAAACAACCAGTAAGATCTTAAAGTTAAGAGTAAGCTTTAGTATCGCAATTAATTTTGTCAAATAATTAACTGTAATTTTTGTGTTCATGTTTTGCAAAGACATCTGCTGAATTTATGTTACTGTTTGCTGGTTTTGTGGTGATCTTTAAAAGCAATTGACTCTTCAGATAGACCAGCCCCTCAGTGGCACAGCGGTATGTCTGCGGACCTACAACGCTAGAAACCGGGTTTCGATACCCGTGGTGAGCAAAGCACAGATAGCCTGTGTAGCTTTGTGCTTAATTCCAAACAAACAAGCAGATAGACCAAGATTTGACTTGTAAAAGCTTATTGCAGACACCGTGGTACCTCTGGCACAGTCAGTTATTTAATAGACCTAACTTCAACTTAACATTAAACAATAATTATAACAGACAGATTAACTAACAAATTCATTAACTCAGTATTCAGTCATTAACTGAATTCACGTGTTAAGTTCACTGACTATCTCAATAGTCCACTGTAACAGATTCACAAATTAATAACTCATTAATCCACGTTAACTAACTCGTATTTTATAACGTTCAAATCGGTTCCTAAACTTTCAAGAGGATTCTAGAATCTAGATATACAGTCAATTTACCCTCTGGCTAAACTACAATAAAATCCTATAATCTGAAAAACATAACTTTCAAAAGTATTCTTTACTGATATTTAGCTAGATGTTCTCTTAGTTTCCAACATCAATCACTGTATGTGATATTTGTTCTTCAGTTCATGGTTTACATTCTATGTGGTATATGAATATCGTCTGTGTTTCTATCTTTTTGTAATGTTATGATATTTATTATTGTGAATATGTGCTGATTTCACATGATATGTGATAGAGAAAATTGTTAAGTTGATCTTGTTCCAAGCTTCCTTTGTTTCTTTGTTGTTCTCTAAGTTGGTACTACAATACCTCTTACTACTAGAGGAGATCATTGCTTAGTACAACGTTGGGTAAATATATTGACAGCAGTATTCACCGGTTGTTCAGATGATATCTAAAGGTTATGTCTTCACCTATGTTATAATGAGAATGACCAGGCACATGGTAGTACATGTTTCTCTGGATAAATGCGAGGTTTCTTGGAAATTAAGTAACCTGGTATTCTGACAGTGTGGTACAAGCTCTCAAGAAAGATCGTTTAGAACTTTATCATGACTAAAGGTGTCAGAGAAATGCCATTTCGAGCAATTGTCCAACGTGAGAACTGCAAGTATACATACTATGTTTGTGTTTAGCGTATAAAATAGAGTGTACATTTTGTTCTACATTTATGTTCAGCCTCATTATTTTCTTTAACATCGACTCAGTTAAGTACTAATTTTAGTACTACTCTGTAATTTATACCTTAAACCAATCTTCCATAATTTAGTGGACCTATATGATAGTTTTAACAATAAAACAGTTTACCAGAATGTATCATATCTGTATAATAGTGACGTTTACTAGAGCTATTTCCTTTTAACTGTTTTAAAACCATTAACTTGAATTATTTGTGATACATTGTTTACACACAAATGTGTTCTTAGTAAACATACAAGTGTACAAAATTTATAAATAAAAAAAAATCAGAAAGTAGGAATGAGAGCACCGAAAAGTAAGGAAACAATGTAGGAATGGGTGGGATAACATCACAACACTTGATGGTTTTTGACATGGCACAACCTCAAATTGGATGTTGCCATCGTTCCGTCCACTACTTCTTCGTGTGCTTTTTGTAACTTAGTAATTGTTCAAAATAAATGAAAGTTGTATATAGCTAAATTTCTCTGGTGTAAACTTTCTTTCAGAAACCAAGTAGATGCACATGTGTGTAATCAAATTACATGACCCTAAGAAATGCATGACATCATAAAGGAGGGGGTGTTTGATGTTGGAAGTGAGACAGGAATCTCCAATAATCATACTTTACTTATGAGAACATTATAGATATCTAACTGGTAAGGGGCGGGCCAAAAGAATAGTATCAAAACTGCTGATTTTTGAAATTTTGAAATTCGTTGAGTATTTAGAAAGGATTAGCTATTGTTAAAACTCAATTAAAGTCTATATTTGGATTAAAGTTCAATGTAAGACACGAAGTAGAAATGGGTGGAACGATGACCACACCCACTTTGAGGTTGCACCTGTCTAAAATCACCAAGTGTTGTAATTTCCTATCCATTCCTACCTTGTTTTATTTGTTGTTTTCTTTTTTACTTTTTGGTGCTACCATTCCCACTTCCTAATTTTTTACACTTGTCTCAAAGCTTTTTGTGGTACCAAGGAGACAAACATTTTAGGCACCAATTGCTATGATAGAAATGCTTTGTTCAACACAGAACCCTCGAGTCAGATGTATAGAACTGAAAACTTCGTTTTTAAAGGTTAGATCATAGTTAAAACCTAGATCTAGAGAATCCACGTAGTCCACGTTTTCTTTTTTTTATTTAGCTGATACAGCTGCAGGCTGATCACGTAGCGCGTACGCATAAGCAATCGTGCACCCGCACGTGATATGAGGGTGTGTTGTTACTTGGCAACTCACAGAGTATGCTCGTAATCATAGAATGTGGCTACTAATGTATTGTTAGCTTGTTAGTAGAGTTGCAAAATGGTTATTGTTATTAGTTGTTATTACCAAGACTAAAAAAAACACAAGAAAAACGCTTTTAGCCAAGGTAGCGTAATTCAATCATTTGCATTTATGTTTGCATAAGGTGACAATGTTAGCCAGTCAGTCAGATTGACAAATTTATAGTTTTGTGAAATTTTTGTTTTACTCTACCGACTTTCTCAAGTGCTTCGATGACTTGTTACTTTGCAGTTGGTTTGTTTACTACTCAGCAGTATGTATAAAGTGCTTATAAGTGTTTGTTTACACGCTGTTTACAGTGTGTTCGAGATTTTAATTTGTATTACACATCTGATCCTTACCTACTATAAGCACTACCGTACTAATGATACTTTCAGACTTTTGTATATCTAGAAAGGAAATGTAGTTGAGTAGAAGTCTCAGTAATGCACTTTAGTTGATATCTTGAACAAATCTACCCAATAACTCTAATGATAATTCAGTTCACCTGAATATACAATCTATGTAAATAAACGTCAATATGTGTGTGTATATCTGTTCCTTATACGTTTCCACATTTCTTGATCAATCTGCACCAAATCTGACACAGTGATACAGGATGATATGAGGAAGGTCATGAGGGAGGTTGGACCCCCTCTCTAATTTTATATTGATAGAATTCTTGAAAACAGTGTGTCTTTCTCTTTAGCATTTGTACCTTTATGTATTTTTATTGCACTTTTAATGTTTATTATGTTAAGAAAAAAATAGAAGCGCAATTTCATATCCTTTATTACAACAAGCTTTCATTTCACCCATCCAATGGAAGGATACTCTAGCTATCTGTATGAATAAACCTCAATATGTGTGTCTATATCTGTTCATTATAAGTTCCCAATTTCTTGATCAATCAGAACTAAATTTGACACAGTGATACAAGATGACATGAGGAAGGTCATGAGGAGAAGATTCGACCACCATCTAATTTCATATATAATTTCGGAAAACTATCAAATAAGCACAACTTGACACAGTGATACAGGATGACATGAGGAAAGTTACCAATTTGTTACGTCTCTGTCTCCCCCACTGCTTCGACTCCGTCTGTCTCTCTCACTGTCTAGCGCACTTATATACGATAATACTGCCTGTTCTAGAAACTTCTAAGACTCTCAACACGTGCTACCAGCGTCAACTGACTTCCGCTGTCGCAATACACTAGCGAATCTTCTAGAATATTCGTCAAGTGACCCCCACTGTCGTAACACT
>NW_013670420.1:24236-34304 GCF_000517525.1 Limulus polyphemus | reverse complement strand
GTTCTTTATATATATATATAAATAAACATCAATATGTGTATATATATATATCTGCTCTTTTTATATATCTATATAAATAAACGTCAATATGTATCAATATGTGTATATATATATATCTGCTCTTTTTATATATCTATATAAATAAACGTCAATATGTGTGTATATATATATATATATATATCTGCTCTTTTTATATATCTATATAAATAAACATCAGTATGTGTGTATATCTGTTCTTTATACGTTTCCACATTTCCTGATCAATCAGCACCAAACTTGACACAATGATACAGGATGACATGAGGAAGGTCATGGGGTCGACCCCCACATCTAATTTCGGAAAAACTACCAAATCGGTACAGCTTGACACAGTGATACGAGGAAGGTCATGAAGGGGTTAACCCATCTCCCATCTAGTTTTATATTGATATAATTCTTGAAAACAGGTAACAAAGGATAGGAAATTGTGCTTCTATTTTTTTTCTTAACATAATAAACATTAAAAGTGCAATAAAAATACATAAAGGTACCAATACTGAAAAGAAAGACAAAATGAGGTTTATCTATACAAATAAAGGTCAATATATATATATATATATGTGTGTGTGTGTATCTGTTCCTTATATGTTTCCACATTTCTTGATCAATTAGCACCAAACATGACACAGTGATACAGGATGATATGAGGAAGATCATGGGGGGTTGGACCCCCATCTAATTTCATATCTAATTTCAGAAAAATTACCGGTGTTGTATATACCTCTTTTCAGTATTGGTATCTTTATGTGTTTTTATTACACTTTTAATGCTTATTATGTTAAGAAAAAAAATATAAGCACAATTTCCTATCCTTTGTTATAAACGAATTTATATTTCACCCGTCCAATGGACTGGTATTCCAGCTAGTATATGTATAACAATGACGTCACCTAAAATTAGTTCCTTTTAAATGTATTAAACATGCATTAAAACGATTAATTTGAATTATATGTAATATATTGTTTCCATATGCTTGTTTTTAAGTAAATTTATACTTTGAGACTTTTATATATTTAGAAATGACATTCTTTGTTAATATGTGTGCTGAAAATAAAACAATGTGTTTCACAAATAAAAATAATCTAGCTGTTTCAAATATGAAAAACCTCAAATTTGGAAATAGAACTATGATACTTGAAAATTTTTTAAATATACAAATATATCCAGATTATCAGATATGGAAAAATCTGCTTTGCACAGTACTGACCTTAATTTTTTTTCATGGATGATTTTGTTACAGACTTAGTTTTCATCTTGTTTGTGATTTCTATAGCGACATGGACGTGTTTAAGTTTGAAAATTCTCAGTGATTTGTGTTACACCTGCACTCTGAGAGAGATGTCTTTATAATATTTTTGCTTATATAGTGTTATATTCTCTCAGTATTCATCCAGAATTCGACCTGATAAGGTCTATTGACAGTAAGGGAGAAGTTCTGGCTATCATATTCATGCACTTGTCTTTCACTGTTTTAAGTAAATGAATATTTATTTTCATTTTGTCTGACATTGTTAGTTTCTCTTCTTCATTTCATTCAAATCAAGAATTCAGTTTAAACTCTGCATAATATTTAATGTTGTATCTCTCATTACTGTGGCAGTACCTTTGTACAGGGTATCCAAAAAGTCTGGAACCATAGGTGATTTGCATTTTTTTTAAATTTTAGATACATGACTGATTATGGCGCTGTAAAAGCATGAGACGGCCTAGATAATCCAGTTGTATGGCAGAGAAGGTTTGTCTCAGTGGAAGGTTGCTGCCGAATTAATGTATGCCACCCAGAGAGAGAGAAACATCATTCATAGTGCTGTTGGGAAGGTGCTAGCTAAAGTTAAGGAGACTGGCAGTGTGGATAACAGAGAATACCTTGGCAGGCCACCTACAAGTGAAGAGATACACGTTGTTGTTTTGGCAAAGATGCATGCCAGCCATCGCAGATCTCTCCATGGGGCATCGATAGCACTTGGCATTGCAAAATCAACGATCCACAACATCTTGGTTTAGGCAAAGTGACACCTATACAAAATGCAATTCCTGCACAAGCTCAGAGAGGACGACCCAGACTGTTAAGTTCAGATGGGTGAAGGGTTCATTATGCAATGTGAGACAAATAAGAATTTCCCCAAAGTTTTCGTGTGGACTAGAAGATTGTCTTGTACTTGGGCTATTTTTCTTTGATGCAATAGTTTATGGTGAGCGATACTTGTACACGTTGTAAGAACAGATGATGCCACAGTTGTAAAGCTGGGACAACTGTCAATGTGATCGGTTCCTGCAGGATAGTGCCCCACTGCATTATGCAGCAGAAGTCCAAGCTTAGTTGAATAACACCTTTCTAGAATATTGGATTGGCAGATGTTGTCATTAGGAATATGGCCCAAGATCTCTGGACTTGACACTCATGGATTTATTTTTCTGGGACTGCTCAAGGAACAGATGTACAATGAGAAGATCAGGGACACCGAACATCTGAAACAACGAATTCGCGACAAGAGTCGAACCATCGCCATTGACACCAATATGCTTCATGATGTTCAAAGAAAATGGAAATACTGCCTCCAAACTTGTTTCGAATTACAAGAACAGCATGTGGAACACATTTTGTAAAATTCTCTGAATTGTCTATGGTTCCAGACTTTTTGGACACCCTGTAGTATACAGCTACTACATACCTTACTACTTTATAGCATAAATGTATCATACAAAAATTATAAATTTTTTCTAAGTTCTAATTCTGGAACATTCTAAATATGGTAGAGGTCACGTGATAATTTCAATCTGAGGTGCTTTTGTAGCTTGACCAGTTCAATAGATTATTTACCGTTTCATGGCATAGTTACATTGTGTTTTTCTTGACCTCGTGTTTGAGAAATGCTTTGCAGCTGTGACATACAACATAGATTTTTCCAAATTCCTGCATCATTTCTGATTGTTCAGCTGTAAGGAGAATGCACTTTGTGATGCGCAGTTTTGGAGGTTTTAGAGACAAATTACAATGAGGTACAGAAGAGCAGTTTGCTTTTGTAAAAGAGTCAAAACACACACTGTGAAAGTTTCGTTCTGGTCTCATTGTTTTTCTACACATTGATTACGAGAATTCAGATACTGTCAGTTCTTTATTTCCACATTCGTCATATCTATGTTTGCCTGTTTGTTTCAATACATCAAAAAAAGTTGTATTTTTATTTATTTGGACTCCACAACACAGTCACATTAGGTACCAATGAATGAACAACATATCATAGGTTCTACTCTGATGTTTGTGCTGTAGCAAATGTTAGTAATACCTTCACCCAGATGTAACTTTGGGAGGAAGGCTGAAACATCTGCTTGGTGGTGTACTTGTAGACCATTAGAAAATGAATTGCTCATATCTTGCCAACAGCAAGAGAGTAGAAGCTACTAATTCTGCCCAACTACTTTGGCTTAGGAAAACTAATGGGGTCCAGGTCAGTTTTGGTTACCAACCTGGAAGTAAGCATAGTAGCTAGCTTGCATCAAAACGTTTTGGTGTACATTTCAGCTTTTCAGGGCTTGGTGGTGCTTCGTAAGTTCCAATAAAGGTACATGGAAATAAGAATATCATAGTGAAGCAACCACTTTGACAGTTCATACTGACTAAGTTTTAGTAAGTGGTGATTAGCTAGATGTAAATGGAACGGCACATCTCCAGTTTTGTCATAATGTCACTCATATGTAAAAGTTAGTTGTTTCTGATCTTAGTTTAGGTATGAGATATTGGTGGCTGGAACTACTGCAGAAACTGCCAGGCAGTTTCACCTGCACAATAGCTGTACTATATGTTCACGAAAAACTACCCAATGCTTGCTGGTTTCGGCCCAAGAACAATGGACTGCATGAATTTATGTTAAAAATGGAGCAACAAAACAGCTATCACTTCTGCTTTAGTGCTGGAGCCAAAGCATAAAAGGTGCTGTTCTTTGCCAAGAGCGCAGGTTGCATTTGCTCAAACAATTATTTCTTCAAGTATTGGTACTGTCTTGATGCTGATCTGTAATTATGCACACTTGACTTTTCAGCTTTTGGTTGGAATAGTGATCAGTGGGAATGATTGAAACTAGCTAGGATTGCTTTGAAAGTACTGCAAATACATAGCTTCTGGAACATCTGAGATCCTTGTTTCATGAGTGTACAAGCAACTTGGATCTAATACAATAAATGGAACTAAACAGTCTATTAGTTGATTATACTGATGTATGTGTGTGACAAGATAGTTGTTTTGGAAGAACAACAGCATCTTCTCAACACAGGTGATTCATATTCAATACAACAACCACCTCAGAGGCTTCCTTGGAGCAGTGGTATGCAAAAGAGGTTAAAAGATGGAATCATACAACTTTCAGAATATGCTTGTTAATCATCAGTGTTCATTGCCCCCCCCAAATAAAAAAAGAAGAGTAGTGTACACTAAGTTTCTACTTCGATTTTGGATCATTGAATGACATGCATTTATTATGACCTTTTGCTCTGATCCATTATCAAACGGATGTTTGGACATATTAGAAGATCCCCATTGCTTCAGCACTTTAGATGTGCCCTCTGACAAGTCAAACATGATGATGAAAGTAGGGCTAAAACTGTTTTCAACACTTAAGATAGTCTATACACATTCAATATCATGTCATTTAGCTTACGTAATGTGCTTGCCACTTCTGATCTTGATCTATATTGATGATATCTTGATGTTTATTTACATATTTTAGTCTGTTATTGAATATGTTTCTTCAGAGGATAAAAAATGCAGACTTGCAATTGAAATTGTGAGCTTGTGAATAAATAAGTGGAAGTTTCTTGTTGATTTTATTGGAGTAACAGAGCCTTAATGGATCCTGCAACGATTAAAGCGATGAGAGACCTGCCTCAACTAATGACTCACTCTTACTTAACATTGGAAATAAGTAAACAAGGTTAAAATTAATTTAATAAAAAGTGGGTAAAATTATTTTTCAAAGAGAAGGCTTTACTGAAAAAGTGAAGTGTCTTGGCTTATAATTTGTTTTCAGTTACCCAAGATAAATTTGAGTGTTTTCAAAAGCTTAGGAAACTACTCAGGTTTCCTCATCAAATATATTGGATGTGAAATTTGAAAAGCTTTCAATTGAAGTATTAAATTGCTCGTCTTCCATTAAGTAGACTGGACAATGATTATTTGTATCCAGTATTAAAAACGAACCTGACCAATAACAGAAATCGTTACAACTGTTGTGTCAGGAGTAGGATTAATTTGATATGAAATATAATAAAATCAAGACCAAACACCAAGATAACAACATATACTTGAAATGAGATTGAAAATTTGCTGGAAATAACAAAACAGTAGAAAGTTGAACAAAAAGAAAGAAAAAAGGAGATTAAAAAAGATGTTTAAGACAGAAATAGAAAATATTAAAAAGTATATTGAATAAAAGTTAATTTGATCAAAGGTAAGATGGAAGATGCTATAGAAATATGTGAAAGGATTATAAAATTGAAGAAGTACAGAACAATATAACAATGAACTTGAAAAAGCAAAAGAGGAAGTACAAATGGACATAAAAAGACACAAGAAAAGGATGTCGATGCCAGACCTAAGCATGGAATCAGTTTTCAAGTTTAGTTACTAAATGTAATAAAACTCCTAGGTTTCATATATAATACATAATATGCTTTTAACTACTAGTGATGGGAAATATTTTTTGCATCCCGATCTTGTGTCCTTGGAATAGACTCAGGTGTTAAACTTGGTAGGTTTTAGAACAAAGCTAAAAAGGCTGTTTGCTGTGTCCACTGTGGGGAACAAGACTACGTATTTTAGCTTTGTAAGTCCTTAGTTTTACTGCTGTCCCATCAAGGAATGGGTGTTTGACATAAATATGTAGTTCAATATGTAAAACTACAGTGCTAATTATTTTGGAGTATTGCGAGTGTGGTAATCTTTAGGATTAGCAAAGTAGTTATGAAGGACGAGACTTTAGCGGAAATTGCTGAAGATGAAAAAAGACCTGCCCAATCATATTATCCAGATGTATTAATTGGCATGTGACCAATTCATAGATGTCTTAGTGGACGAGAATATATAAAATAGATTAAAACAAAATTTTTGTAAATCTTTAAGAGAAGCTGTTCAGTTGGTAATTTAAATTGATAAACAACTTATGGTAACAATAAGGAATTGTGTGATTATCAGGTCAAATAGTATAAGAATGTCAACTCTTTCTGTTAGAAGTCCGGAAGAACCCTAAGGATTAATTAAACAATCGTATATTAGGAATGGAACTGCAACTGAAATGGACATATTGCTAGAAACTGCGGACAAAATCCTTTTGTTATCAAAATTTTACTGACAATGAAATATGTAAATCTCAGAACAGAAGACGTTTCAAGTGAAATTTAAAGGTTATATTGCCAAAAACTGTAGACAAACGTTTTTAGGAAATGAAAACTGCTCTCAAAGGGTAACAATAAAAAGGAATTGCTATTGGTGTGGAAATTAAGGCCATTACTTGTGAGACTGTCATGAACTAGTCACTGGTAATAAACCAAGGTAATGATATCTTGAAGATGAGAATGTTCCATCTGTCCCAGTTTAGATAAGGAGTGCATTATTTAAAAATAATTCACGAGTCAATGGGTTATTTATGGGAAAACTTGTAACTTATAGACTGACACCTATTTTACAGCTGTAATTGTTCGACCTGATCTAGTAATGAAGATTAGAAAATAACCTTCTGAGATTAAGCAATAAGGTAGATAAAAACAAGCAGCCGTGGAAGCTGTAATCACACTGGGAAGCTTCTCTATGAAATGCAATGCATGGGTTATTGACATTGAAAAATGGTGCATAATAGGAATAGACTCTAAGCAAAAATGAAGATGTGAACTTAAAATAGCTTCAAATAGTTTCACAGTCCATGAACAAGAAATCCATTTTCACAACACGACAACCACAACTTCCAGTGGTAAACGTGATGTGAGGTATAAGATAATAAAGACAACAAATCTAAACTGCAAAAATGCAGCATCCGGAATGTCAAGTGGTCCAAACAACCAGAGGTTATCCACCATAATCATCTTTGAAAGTACAATGATAGAAGAATGGACAACTGGTTAGCTTCAGAAAAGACTTTGTCAGAGAGAAGTCAATCCATTAAAGAGCCTGAGTTTCTTTTAAAAAACTTTACTGAGTATCACGAGAGATAACGCCACCACTGACTTCCATCTACCACTTACTTGAGGAGAACTTTCTATTGTCAGAAAATTGATAAAATAAAAAGAAGTTATCTCATCTTCATCCATAAGCCACAGAGAAGAAAACTATAAAAACATACATTTGCTGATTGGACAGCTTGTGTAAATTAAATGAGTAAGGAAATATTTGATTTTATTAATCAAAATGTTGATTGTATTGTGTTTTACACAAGTACTTAATGATTTCATGATTGTAACGTATAACAATCTATTAATGTTGATAATTGTCAAGATTTACTATTTCTCTAATTATTGAACTTTAATCTTAATGTACCATTGCTTATGGTTCAAAAAAGTTTACAGGTCAGGGAGGGAGCAGTATTTTGGGCTATATTTTAATTTAGGCTTTTGCATTATTGTTTGGCCAGAGGAAGGTTTAAGGTAACATGATGGGTGTGGCGTAAGTACTTGAGCTTCTTTGAAAGTTTAGGAAATGATGAGAGAATAGAATAAAATATAACCTTTGTCATCCTGTCAGAAAAGTTTCTGTAAAGTTGTATATACTGTACTGTGTGTATGAAAGTAGACAGCATCTTTTCCACTGGCAGATTGGGTGATGTTTATCATTTACAATATATTTTCATAATCAATGGGAAAGACCAATAGTCAGTGGGAGGTGCAAGCCTCCTTGAGAAAGTATGAAATTTTGGTTTTATGAATATAATGTTAGGTTTTCTCAGTTTGGAACAAATTTAGAGGAATTTTACACAAAATTAATTTGGAACAATTCTTGAAAAAATATACAGCTTTTAACACTTCAGTAAAAGTAATTGTCCACCAAATAAAATATAATTTACATAAACTATTGTCTTTTGATTGTAAATAAACTATTGTATATTGTATTTATTGGTATTGTGGTCAGCTGTTTTCTTTTACAAACTCAGTCAGATTCAAATAATTCAATAATACTTTGTAACGTATTTTATAGTCTAATCTCCTGTTATTATGTTGACTTAATTTGTCACCCTTTGCGCGAAATTCTGAAACAAACATTTCTTGGTATGTATCAAAGGAAATAACAGTTTGTTTGTTTATCTATTTAGTGTGAAGTACAAAGCTAAATAATCGACTATCTGTGTTGTATCAACCACAAATATCGAAAATTGGTTTGTAGCGTTATAAGTCCATAGGATACTGATTAGCCAATGCGGGCGAAATAAGAGAAAACCTCACGTGACGTTTCAACTTTTTGTTCCAGTCGTTTGGGTTCAGCAAGTTAAATGGCCGTAGTTTTTGACTGGTGATTTAGCCATTTATCGGTGCCAGACTATCAATTTGAGGGTCAAAGGTTGGCGTCTTTTTACCACGAAATTGCGATCTGTAGGACTGTGGATATGTTAAAAGGGTGATTGTCAAAGTTCACTATTCTCTTAGTGGAGCCCAAGAGCTGGTGGTGACTGTTGCTAAATGTCTTCTCTCTGATCTATTAGCTCAAAATTAGCCTTGGCTAGTGCATACATCTCTTGTGGAGTTTTTCGCAAATATCCAAAACAACTAACGAAAACTAATTTGACATTAATTACACTGAACTTAAAGAACTATGTTTTAAAAAGAAAATATGCTTATATGAATGAAAATATTTATACATAGTTCTTAAAAATTTCAAAGGTCTACGTTTCAATGGATGTAAATTTCTTTTGATCAAGAATATTGTTAGCAACTTGGCAAAAATAATGGTGTCACCATTTCGAAAAGGTAACCGATAAAGCTTTATCATTTTTTACATCGCTTTTTACGATTTATTTTGCCGATTGTAGTAGTCACCACTTCCAGCAAATATAGATGGCAGTAGAATCACCGAGAGGACGAGGAGGTAGGAGATATTTCTCAGGGACCCACTATCTACATGAGAGTAACATAAAATGCGTACTGAATGTTCCAAGTCGGTATGGAACGTTTAAACAAACATTAACTGCTCCTTCAATCACTTACATGCGTATGTAGCATCATTCTAAAGACTATTTGGGAGGAATAGACCAATCCCTTCCTTGGGGCTCATGATGACTCTCGACATCCATGGCCAGAAGTGATGATTACTGCAATCGACAAAATCAACTATCAAATAAAATATGTTCTATGTATATTCTGGGGGAATATCTTCAAATTAAAGTTTCGTTTGATTTCACCTGACGTTTTTAACACCAGTAGAATGAAGAGCGACTATTGTTTCTGACCATCGCTGGACTCATCCTAAGTACCTACCATATTTTTGTTCCTATTTTTATAATTCTGCCGATCCTATCACAAAATGATTGCTTTTTTTTTCATGACCTTTATTATTTCATGTTTTCAATGATTTAATTTTAATTATTTCAACAACCTTAGTTTCGTATTACTTATATTTTAAAGAACATTGGCTCATTTAGAAAATACTGTATCTCACCATGAAGAGGAACTTAAGCAGCTAATGAACTTTCAAACAACAAGTAGTGATAAAATTTCAGTATTCATTCACAGCAGGTGGAAGAGACTACTTTGGCGATTTAAATTCCCAGTGAGAATGTTTAACAGTTGCATTAACAATAACATTTTATAGAAAACTGTGTGCGTCATTTTCATAACTGCATTTCAAAACCACCTCAACTAATTGCTTATATAATGTTCAGATAAAAACCATTTTCGCCCAGATAGCGTAGAACATCTTAATTCTAAAATAACTTAAAACTAACTCTTCTTCTGGATTATCTATGATTCAGATATCTTATATATATTCGTTTATTTTCAAATCATTATTTTTCCTTGTTCCAACGGTTTTTACCACTTTTTTAATTTTTGTAAATT
>NW_013670420.1:13338-23339 GCF_000517525.1 Limulus polyphemus | reverse complement strand
GTGTAGCTTTGTGCTTAATTACAAACAAACACACTTTTATCCAGAATTTAAAATGGCAAATGTCTTGATTTATCTTGAACGTTATGCAGCTCTAGAATAGGTTGGCAAAATTTCATTTGCCACTTTTGGCTATCTTTTATTCTAGAGCCATGTGAAGTTTTCCACGTGCAAGTTTGTATTTTGCAAAGTTTAATTGTCAAAAATGTAAAATCTGCTCTAAAACGGCTTTACAAAGAATCTCTGTTTCGCCATTACTCGTCGCTAGGGGAAGCAATTCCAAAAAGTAAGCATGTCAAATGCAGTAAGGAACAATAGACTGAACGATTGCAACGCGAGCACCTGGCGAACACGCAATATCAACGTCGTTTATAAAATAATATGTAATAACTGTCCAGAATTCTACGTCGGAGAAACTGGAAGAAAATTTAATACCAGATTCACCGACACATGATAACAAATCATCCCATGTTTACAACTCATGCAATTAAAAAAATATAGTACATCTGTTAAAAACACTGTAATTTTAAACAAAAAACCAATCTTAATCGAAAAAAAAACAGCCGTATTCTAAATCAACACCCCAAGATGCCTTTACTAAGCTGTTAAGCAATCTCAGGTCATGTGACCTCTTTGTGTCATACTGTATATATATTCCTTCGTCTGGGTAAAATATTTATTTGATGATGACAAAAATCTTGTTTAAACGTTGTACACTTGTTAAAAATAAAATTTTCTTCATTACCCATTCATGCTCACTCCAGACTTTATTTCTTAAATGTGGGATCCTCGTCTTCTGATTACGATATATATTAGTGACAGGAATCAATGCAGTCAACTTGCATCAACTTAGTTGAGGCAATTACCTACTTCATTTTAGTTGTAAATATATAAATATTTATTCTTGAAAGTATGCCACTTCAGTGGTGAAGGAAAAAGAACATCGGTTAATAAAAATAATGATTACCGATATTCAGTCGCTTTTATTATCAGAGCTCATTCCGCATAGCTCAGAACGAAAATGTCATCCGATGTCACTGCTTCTTCTGGCTCTTCCTCACACATTGTCATCCTTATAGGTAACACACACGTTCCAATCCCTTGTAATATCATGATCTGCTTTTTACTTCCCTGTATGAGTTGCTTCCACTTAAATATGTAGTTAAACAATAATGTGCTGTAAAACTACTTCTCAAGAACATTTACTCTTTATGCAAGTGTTCCACAAGATTTAGTTTCCCTACCTCTCTTCTACATTCTTGTATATTTCCAAAATGCCACAGCTTCGACGTCTAGCACAAATGTTTTAGTATGCTGATGATACTGCCTTATTGGCTAGTTGCTTGACCATGGTCACCTTAAGCAGGGCTCTACTAACAGCACCTTGTTTGATGCAGACACTGTCAGCTTACACTCAATACCTATAAGATTAAAGCCATTTATTATTTTTGGTGTAAGCAAAAAAAAATTCCTACAATGCCGAAACCATAATCTCTGTAGACAATGTTCTCATGCAACTGTCTAACACAGTAAAATAGTTGGGTGTCACTTTCGATAAGCATATGATATAGAAGACCCACTTTGCAATAATCATCTTCGAAATCACACAAAAGTTCACCCTTTTCTGGTGTCTAACTGGATCCATTTAAGGTTTGAATCCAACTCTTCTCCTTTATTCTTATAACCTTTCATCCGTCCTTGCATTACCTATGGTCAGTCACACGTCGTGGATATCTCTCTCTCTTCTTTTTTTTTTATGAACAAGTTGAGAGGGTCAAATGCCATGCCCTCCGTTTGATTTTCAAAATATAGCTACCCAGTTGTGCGATCGCATAAATTTCATAATATTCTTCTTCATTGTCATCAGCTCCGTATGAAATATTATACACTGTATCTAGACTCGCAACGCCATTCTTGCAAACTTGTTAAACTCTTTAGTTCATCCTCCACGAAAGTTGCTTCCTGTAACTGAACATCTCTTCATCATGTATGAAATATTTCTTTCAGAGGGTGATCCAGTTAATGATGCTTTCTCTATAAAACACCCGTCTTCATACATTTATCTTGTCTGAAGATGTTTTTCTTTTCTTATGTTTTACCTTTCTTCACACCTAACCAAGTAAAGTTATAAACACTTAACAAGCATCATTTCTTATATTTCAGTTTCTGATTTGGAATCCTTTTCATTAGAGAATAAATCACAAAATTACACGTACTTACCCATAGGCACTATACTTTACAGTTGTACCTCATGGCGGAAGAAAGGGTGTAATTCTCTGCTGGTTCACCAGCACCATAGACTGGAATGAAATAGCATTTAAAGAAATCTGGTTTCTGAAGAATTTATCTTGTTTTAGTTTTCCATTTGTTTTTAATTCGTCCTTTCCTTATAGCTTTTCAGTTTATGAGTTGTCGTTAAATATACATTGTATTTAGGATGGTCTTACAATAAAATAAAACAACTTAAAGTGAACGCCTACATCTTTATTTAGGGAACAGATCACCCAAACACTTAAACAGCGCCGAGTTTATAGTAAACTATTAAGGCCAATTTATCCAATTTCGATTTTCAAGTATATACCAGTGCTTTGTTAGATCACTTTAATAACAAATATCACACAAATGCGCTGCTTGTCATCCCCAAATGAAAACTATAACTCCTACGTCACTCTGAAAAATAAAATACTCATTAACAATTTCAAATCACACTTTACGTTAAATGAGTACGTTGTTCTATTTTGTGCTTTATAGGAGAAAGCCATAAATACAAAAGTAAATAGTTCAGCATAATATTTTTCCTTTGTGATTTGTCTGTTTAAATGCAAAGTTACATAACAAGCTACTGTACCCTACCCACCATTGGTATAGAAACCCGAATTTTAGTCCTATAAGCACTGGGACTTACCGATTAATCACCGTGGGCTTCCTTTATAAATTGTTCTCATTGCAGTCATAAAACTGTAAATGTTGGTGAGTGTTTTTGCGAATCTTCTTTCACGAGACTTTAAGAAAAACTATTTCTGAAATTTTCAATAATGGTAATATTTTAACTTTTATATTTTAGTTGTCAAAAACAAAGTTTTCGACCTCATATAGCATAACGAACTTATATTTAAACCAAACAAATATTTCAGGCGTCCTGATCTTATTTTTAAGATGAATATTTTGTTTTCCTACCTATAAAACAGCAAGAGTTAAAATGGAAACAATGTTTGTGGAGCTCGCTATTGCAAATGACATTCAAACTTCATTTTTCTTTAATCCCAATAACATGTGTTATATTGGGATTAAAATTCAATAACTAGAGTTACACCTAGGTGTTCGTGGAGTTGTTGTACCAAATAACGCTAAAGATGAGTATGGGGTTATAAATTCGGTACCTAGAGTTAAACCTAAGTGTTCATAGAGTAGTTGTACCAAGTAGTTGTACATGTGTAACTATGACTATTATGTGACTTTATAGATTAACAGAAAGGAGTCTTTAATAGGTTCCCGAATATAATGACAAATCTAAACATTAAGCATAAGCAACGAAAGAGTAAACTAAACAGACATTTCGTCCAAACGTTATGCATGCACGGTAACTTTTCTTTTAAAAATGTGGCCAAGGACAACTGCCACGGTTTTTTTTTAAGGTGAAAAGGGCTGCTTAATGATGAGCCATTGGTATATGTGAAATCTGAGACCTAGTGTAATAGGTCGAAGTATGATTCACATCATGTACAGGAATTATGTGAAGAGAAATTTTCCTTCAATTTATTTTCCTTTCATAATAATTAAAATAAAAAGGTAATTTTATGTTAGTAATTAAGTAAAGATCATTTTTCAGATTTTCAGTATTTGATACTATGTCAAAATAAAGCTGAAATAAAGAATAAATGTATCATTATTGGGTTACATCGTTGATTACAAAAACACAACCTTTAAACACGTAATTTCTAGCTAGTTTCATAAAAATATTCATTATAAATAAACATTTTTGACAAATATTGTTTTTTTCTATTTGTTTCATCTTATAATTGTCTTTTTATGCTTGTGTGATAACAATCATTATCAATTTCCTACTGTCCCCTAGAGGGTCAGCGGTAAGTTTACGGACTTGTTTGTTTGTTTGTTTTTTTGGATTTCGCGCAAAGCTACACGAGGGCTATCTGCGCTAGCCGTCCCTAATTTAGCAGTGTAAGACTAGAGGGAAGGCAGCTAGTCATCACCACCCACTGCCAACTCTTGGGCTACTCTGTTACCAACGAATAGTGGGATTGACCGTCACTTATAACGCCCCCACGGCTGAAAGGGTGAGCATGTTTGGTGTGACGGGGATCCGAACCCGCGACCCGCAGATTGCGAGTTGAGTACCCTAACCACCTGGCCATGCGGTAGATTCACAGCGGTAGACAAAGTGCAAATAGCCCTGTGTGTAGCTTTGCACTAAGAAAACAGCAATAACAACATTTACAACGCAAGTTATATTCGGAAAGGCGTTTATTTACAAATTAATACGAGTTATTTTTGATATGGAAAGTTGTAAATTATAATACCTAAAATTTGGAATACAAATTTGTTTTTTACTGAGGATCTCAGTGGACGATTAAAATTATTGAACAATAATCAAGCAAAAGTTTCTAAGACCCACCATTTTGATAGTAAAAGTTTATTAATATTCGTCGCATTTTTTTTCTATCTATTCTTTCTGTTGGATAAGTACAATCTTTGTAAAATAAAGAACACAGTTTCCAAAGGACCAATGAATAATGATCAGGTGCAGTAAACGTACAGAGTATATTTTTATTATTGTAAAGCGGGCATTTTAAACAGATAAAATTGTCTGTCTATAAACTGGACAAATCATCTAAACACTCACGTGTTGGTTTATAGGCTCATTTATTTATTTTTATAGCAAAATTCATTCTTCTTGGGCAAATAAGATTGTACAAAGAAACCATGTAAAACGTTTGAGAAACCCAATCCATGATACAAGGTGTACTTGGATTTAGACTAATTTCGTCCGTAATAGGATTTTTCAAATGGCCACTACAATCAGTCAATTTCCAAGTTAGTTTCTCTAAAAGATATGTGTGATGCTAAAATAGCAAGAAAAATTGTCGAGGTAACTTTCCAGGGATAGTTTGTTTTGTTTTAGTACACAAATACAGAATGGAAATGTGCATTGTGTCCTTTGCGGGGATTAAACCTCAAATTTTAGTAAGAAGCGTTATAACTCATTGTTAAGCTACCGAGGGTACCACCAGAGATTGACACTTCTAGAAATATGTTAGTATTCACGTAAATTTAAATAGTGAGCATGCTTTATGAGTTATGCAATATTATGTTTGTAGTTGCTGATTTTTGCACATGTAATTAAATAAAGTTTTAGATATGTACATATGAATGTATGTGCGTAATGTATCCGAATATTTGTGGTAAAAAACGGCATTTCATTATGAAGTTCTTAAAATGTTCACTTCACTCGCTTATTTCTATTAGAATAAAAGTAAAAATAGATCATTAATGTACAGTTTAAATCCTACGAGACCAGGTAACATGATTATTTTTTAAAACTGTGAACACAGTGAACTAAATTTAACTTAAAAATACAAAGTTTTGAAACAAGAGCAAGTCATTTTGGTAGAGACTGTCGCTTTATGTTATCCAGTCTTAAACTACCCGTAGCAGCACTGCGCTTAGGATTGTACCTGCGGCAACACACCGCTGTGTTAACAGAAGTAAATCGATTTTCTAAAATGTTATTAACCCTATGTATATACTAAAGTTTAAGAGAATCAGTTTGAAGCTTTAGTGCCAAACGTTTTGGCGAAAAATGACGCCTTAATCTCAGATGTTTTTATCCCACAGATGCTAGTAAAGTAAGATAGTTTATTGTCAAATAACATAACGTTTCAAAGAATGGAATCTTCTATATTCTCCACGGAAGTAGAAAAACTTCGACAGCAGAACTTTTAGAAAAGCAAATGACTCTCAAATAACAACACAAGCTAGTTGAAAGTAAAAGTCCAAGCCCTCTTCCTCAGAACGAAGTTTGTGGTTACGAAATAAGACTCTCAGAACCAAGGTCATTTTCATGAAGAAGGACATATCTTTTGGTACCAAACAAATAAGGATTTGAATAAAGGTTCACAAACTTCTGGCCACACAACGAAATCAAAGGATGTTTTATGAGAAAGGTGGGTGAAGAATAAATTGGAATCAAAGCAATTTAATTCGACCGCATATACATATTTCAAATACTTTTGTACCTGTAGTTTGCTAAAGCATGGTTCTGAAGTCGACGTGTGCGGAAACAGTTTGAAGATGTGTAGTCTAAGGCTAATCTCCCCTTTCTTCACAGAATCTGTTACACGGGAAACTGCTTTTTCAATCAGTATTGCTTAATCACGGTCATCGGATCAAGTACAATCAACGATAGACGAAATAGTCCCTAGGGTAGCAAAGGATTAGGGAAATCGTCCTAATAAAATGTATTAACCCTTACGTTACTGTTGTTATTTTAGTGTATACTTCACTCTGTATACTGCAGGAATATTACCCAGGATTTTAACGTTATATGTCCGAAACTTATCGCTGGCACACGGAGCGGGATGAAATAATCCACAGAACAAAATAAGCACATAAAAGTAGTCAGACAATGAAACATAACTTTAACCGAATATTATACATGTCAGTTTTACATGCTTCTTCGTAGTAACAATGTTATTCACCTTCTGCAGCAAAAATTAAAGTTAATACAATTATACTTATGATTTGATTGAAGTATTATTAGCATTTGTCTATTATTTTATTTGAAAACAAAAATGTATCGTTTCCACTCTATGAAGTTGTTAAGCATAAAGGTCAGGAAGATAATTTCGTGACTATAATACCAACTCTAGGCTGAGTAAATCTGATTAAATTTGTTAAGGATAATTATAAAAATAAACTGTTTTATAGATAATATCAACTTGTACGTTTGAAAATTAACATATTTTGTATATTTTGCCGACCAAACGTGTGATTATATGATATGAAATATAGCAATATTAGGCGATAGTGATGCCCTCAAGAAAGTAGGTTTCTTCTATTTAATACTTCTGTCACCTTCTGCACGATTTTATATGACTTGCACAAATTGTGCAATGACTCTTAGAACAAAAAGTTTCACTTCCTTTCTGTATTTATTTTTAAATTGCACAACATACCTTAATATCTGAGAGCCAGGATTTTCTCATTTTGTATTGTTCGTTTATTATCTAAAAATATGAGTGAAAATGCTAGCAGTTTCCTGTTAACATAATCCCTTTGTTGATATAATCTCTCAAATAAGTGTACGATATTTACAGTTATTAATTCGATATGTAAGTTTCCGGACTTTTAGACGTTACTATGCTATTCTACTAAAATTGTTGCTTACAGGCGTTATTTTTGAGCTTACAAATGTTTCTGTATTCAAGCCCCCCGCCCCCCCCCATCCCTTTGTTGATATAATCTCTCAAATAAGTGTGCGATATTTACAGTTATTAATTCGATATGTAAGTTTCCGGACTTTTCAAGACGTTACTATGCTATTCTACTAAAATTGTTGCTTACAGGCGTTATTTTTGAGCTTACAAATGTTTCTGTATTCAAGCCCCCCCCCTCCCCATCCCATCCACCCAGTAGTACAGTGGTAAGTCTGTGGACTTATACACTAAAAACCGGGTTTCCACACGAGTGATGGGCACAGCACAGATAACCCATTGTGTAGTTTTGTTCTTAACTAAAAACAGATCTTTATTCGAGTGCAAGCGTATGTTTTACGACATCTGCACTGTGAGCTATTTGTCTGTTTTCTTTGTAACTCCTTATTTTACGTTCTTTTTTTTTCCATTCAAAAGATTAAATTGCTTAAAAGTTGTTACAGGCACTAGTAAGAATTGAAATCCTGAGGTCTCAAGTACAGTTAAATTAAAATTATTCTTTACTTACCTGAAACTATTTATCATTTATTTTGTTTTATTGAAGAATAGGGTGACAATTCGATCATACCATACTTAAGGAACCCAAAGAAATAACTTATTGGATTAGCTTCAAGATCCAATGAACGTTGCTCACGATGGTGAAATACTTCCCAGACAAGTCAATAGACCATTAAAGTCTTTGGACTCATGCCAAGAACTTTTGTTTATACTTGCTTAATCGTATTAACAATGTGTTTAATTATGCATTACACAGAATATCAGATGTACAACGGGATCTTTTTACCTCACTATTTTTGTTTATTGGGAACAAGAACTTCTGTGGGGGGGGGGATAATACGTGTTTTGAATTTGTCAGCGCTATGTCAAACAAAACAAGTAAAAGTTTTAAATACGTTGGGTTTGTAACTACAGAGTTGTACCGTATTTCGTTTTCTTGTATTTCTTTAAACTGATTTCATCATTTCTTTGAATAAAAGAAGTTTTTGTTCGTATGTCACATCCGATTCTTGTGTTTTTATTTTTAATTTACACTTCTGATTATCCTGCAAACAAACATGGGTTCTGTAGTAGTTTATCACCTGTCCTAGAATCTGATACACTACATTTAAGTCGTGTTAAACTTGTGCAATCACATACTGGTAAAAATAATTTAGTAAAATAATAAAGAGAACTTTTTACAAGTTAAGGTCAAATGAAATCAAGTATTTGTAGTAACAATGAAAACGATAAACGTATAATTTATAGCTTGAAATCGTTCTTAATAATTCTAATGTGCCTAAGAAAGATGACTGGGTAACTATCTTTACTTTTTAATGGTATTTTTGGCTGTCTTTCCAGAAAAATAATAACTTAAATACTATTACCTAAAAATATTTGACGGTTTGAAATAGTTTCTTTCCTAAAATATATATAGCACGCGGGTTGACCCTGTGGTAGAGGTCTGGATTTCAGATTTGGCGATGCTGGTTCAAATTCGTACGGTACTATTAAACATACAAAGCCCTTTTAAGCTTTGGGCTCGTTATAGGAGTGACGGTCAATCCTTTAGCATGGATGGTGGGTGATAGGTTGTTGCTGACTGGCTGTCTTCCCTCTAGTAAGTAGTTCAGCTTTAGTAGATTTGCCATAACTACAAAAATACAAATGTACACACATAAAGTATAGCATCTTTAGATATTTACTAATGTTCTGTTTTGAAAGAGCTGAGTCACCGATTTTTCTTAAGATTTCCTGGTTGCTGAAAAAAATTAGAGACGTAAAGCCATTCGAATGTACTTTCAGCAAGCAGGAACTCACACTCAAAAAACAGGTCCAATGAGTACAGCCATTTTCTAGAAAAATCCACGTACAGGTGTAACAAGGCTTTTGCGTGTTTTCTAAGGTAATTCAAAGTGTATTACACAATGCAGTTGACATTCTTGTTTTTTTAAATTTCATTAGCGAAATATTTTAGAAGACTAAAGTATATATAATTATAACTAACTAAAAAAAAAAAACTTGTTCTGTTGTTGTCCCGGATCTGGTGTTATGATAACTGATGATATGAATACATACTTCATAAGATTAAGATGTTATGGTACTGATAATTTTGATTTTACTTTATATTATGTTTTATGATATTATATTACAGTTCTCTTTTTAACTGTTCTTTTATCGTGTTGATTGTAAATTTTGTAGGTTACCAAAAAGTGTTTTTTTTTTGGTCACGAAAGCAATTTTAATCTATGGATTTCGGCAGATCTTTTTATGTATTTACCGTATTATTCGGAATGTAAGATGCACCCTTATTTTTAAGTTAAAGTTTTGGGGGAAAAAAGCTACAGTCGCATTTGGAAGATTTTTATTGAACAAAAATTCAATTTGATACTTCAAAAATTAGTACATATATATATAGTTCTAAATACAAAAGAGCTCAAAACATCAAACAAGAAAATGCCGTAAATCAAAAAAAGGTTTACTGTTATTTAGTTTGGTTCAAAACCTACAAAATCTTCATTGCTTTCACTGTAATTTATTTTTTATTATTTAGGGAGCATTATGAATAGTTTTGTT
>NW_013670420.1:4190-12389 GCF_000517525.1 Limulus polyphemus | reverse complement strand
TTGACATCAAATTTTGGGGTAAAAAAGTGCGTCTTATACACCGAAAAATACGGTACTTTCTATATATAAAAGGCTAAAATAAATAAATAAATACATGTAAACTTATGTAATAATACATATATATTCACTATGTAGATAAGTCTGTTAGTTTATTTCCATATGTATGTATATGTTTAATTCTATTACATTAAACAGTTTGAGACTGTCATGTAAACTCTGTGTAGTGATAATGAAGTTGCGCAGTGAATGACAAAAATAACGTGAATAGGATCTTGTAGAATGAAGAGTTTTCAGACAGTATGATTAGGACAGTTCTTCCCTGGTTTACTGAATCATTTTAAATCCATTCGGAACCAGTGAATCGGTAATATTATCATATAGTAATAATTAATATTAAATATCTTATATGAAAAACCGAAAAGTGAATAATGACTCCGGGACCAAGATTTAAACAGATTGTGATAACCTTCTTACTTAAAAACTGGCCGGGGCAGCTTGTACTCTTGGATAATTGAATAGGCCTCAAGCAGTTTAGTTAAATTACAATGTAACTTATCGTTATTTTTTTTTAACTAACATTTCATATACATGTATTCAGTGATTTAATTTGTAAGAGTTAATGTTTGTTAATTTTCGCGATAAACTCACGAGGATCGTCTGCGCTAACCATCCCTAATTTTGAAGTGATATATTAGAAAAAACACCACTTCCGCTAACTCTTGGGCTACGTTAATCAAATAGTGGAATTGGGCATAACATTATAAAAAGTGCGAGTATCTGTAAAAGCAAAACGTATTATGTTCTTTTACTGGACTCTCTTTTCGAAACTCGTTTCAATTACTACAGTGACACTAAACGTTTCCAAGGTTGTAGTTAATGCACCTTCAAAATCTGTCAGTTTCGTGCTTTTATTTTCTCATTAGGTTTGGTCTGTTTTTTTTATTTCGCGCAAAGCTACACGAGGGCTATCTGCGCTAGCCGTCCCTAATTTAGCAGTGTAAAATAGAGGGAAGGCAGCTAGTCATCACCACCCACCGCCAACTCTTGGGCTACTCTTTTACTCTTTTTTTTTTTGGTGGGACGGGGATTCGAACCCGCGCCCCGCAGCTTGCGAGTCGAGCGCCATAACCACCTGGTCATGCCGGGCTTCTCATTAGGTTTAGCAAAGAATTGCCCAACGTTCAGTAGTGGCTAATACCATCGAGGTTTGTTTAAATCAGTTAATACAAATGATGTGTAATTTTTGAAAATCAGGTAAAAATCAATTATTACACAGTTTTATTATACACAATTTACGCGTATGTGTATGTTTTACCAGATAGCTTTATATACACAATTTACGCGTATGTGTATGTTTTACCGGATAGCTTTATTATACACAATTTACGTGGTCGTATGTTTCACCACGAGTACAACACGAAAAAATTATTAATTTAGTTATAAAAATCCTTAAGAATGGTGTTTCTTGGTGTTATTGCCCCTTGGTGGCTCAGCTGTAGGCTTGAGGGCTTATAGTTCTAACGTTTGTGGTTCGATCCCTGTGCTGGGTACATCAGAGATAATACAATGCGTAGTCTTGGGCTTAAAACAAACAATTAGTAAATATTATCATAAAATAATTGCACTTTAAGTACTGAGCCCCACCAAATATGAGTTAAGTTGGTTTCACCCACTGACATGTGTTTTTATAATGAAACATTTATTGTACGTACACACATCTGGCCTAGATCACCAACACTCCCTTTTCAACTGAATTACTTCGAGTATGTGAACAGTAAAGTACTAACACCATCCAAAGACTTTGCAAGTCTTAATACTGCTGAGACTGAGAACAATAAGAGAAATAATTTCAAACTAAAAATAAAAATGATCTTTATATAATGGAACAAAACTTATTATGAAATTTATCTGAAGCATCCAAAGAAATAAATGAAGACAGTTATAATCAGCCACGAAACAGTTAACAAGCGATTGCAAAAGAAAGTGGGCTATATGGAAAAGAATTGGGCGTGGTCTAATGGTTAGTGTACCCGATCTATGAATCTGATTTGTTGTCCCTGCAAATTAGGGCAAGAAGAGTAACGATTATATCCTACTCTTCGATCAGACCTGAGTACCCAAAGAGTTGGCGGTGAGTACTGTTCGGTAGCTGCTTTCCCTCAAGTCTATCAGTTTGAAATTAGGGACGAATATGATTGAACAAATATCCCTTGTGTAACTTAACTCGAAATTCTGAAAAGAAAATAAAAAATCCAGAGTTGCAACCAAAACCTTATTGTTTCACATGTGAACATGATAACCGACTAAACTTTCCAAATGATGGCAAACATGAATATGATCAGTTGAGTTTTGTGTGTGTGTGGTTTGAATATGATTGTGACAAGTATAAGCAGAAGTGTGGGAGCAAACTAGTGCAACATAGTGGTGGATTTGTAAGGGTGTGTGTGTGGATATTTCACTGCTGTAGAAATGTAAGATGTTACCAAAATTGATTACATTATGAAAGAGGAATATTATCACTGATTAGCATTAGTATTGGGAGAAGATCCTCGTCGGCACTGGATATGGCAGATGAAGGGGGTTGACGTATTATAATATATCATTTTGTGCTTTCACTCATACATGTTCTTAGAATTACTTAAGCGTAACGCGGCTTGATAAATATTAACTGCAGCTCACCATGGAAAATAAGCAATACAGTCTTAAGATGAACGTTTGTTCTGAAGTGTCTCCATCTACGAGTTTAAAATCATCTGTAATTATTGTGAGGCCTCCTTTAGATAACTGTACTATTGATAATACCACCGAATAAGTCTGCCTTTTTGTTTATAAGTCGTAGCTTTTGTCTTGTTTTTGTTTTAATCTGAATTTGACTCTGTTCAGAGGTCTTACTTTTATTATTTAAAATATAAGTCACATTTTGTATAATTGATAATTATTTACATTTCCAAGCGATAGATTTGAAAGCTACAGTCTTGGCCCAAATGTTTGCATACTGATCTACATTGATGTTATTGTCTAGATGCATGGAGTAGTTACTGAGTAAATTCCTGAGTAGTAACAGAGAAGGTAGCGTGTGATGGGATCAGCATCTAGGAGTTGTTATTCTGGTCTGTATAAATTCTTTTCAGCATTTGTTCGTCAAAACACACTTGTTTTGTATAAGTGAGTGTGCTTTTGGTATAATATTTTTCGAAACAGATCAAAGCTTTGTTCAAACAATTTATTTATTCTTGGTGTAAAGTCATGCCTTATCACGTGCCAGAAGTTATAGGGCGTCAAATTGTTCGACTATCCGAAAATGGTATGAAGCAAACTCACGTTACCAGAACAATAGGGTACCCATAGTATACTGTATCTAGAATCTTGAAACGTCATCGGACTATAAGAAACGTTGTTACAAAAAAGTCCACTAGTAGACACCGAAAAACTACTGCCCGAGATGACCATGTTTTGATCAAGTTAATATGTCATGGTCGGAAGAAGTCTTGCAATACCATACGACAGGAACGGCATGAACAATGAATAGGAGACTGAACAAACAAGGTTATTTTGCAAGAAGGGCTATTTGCAAACCGACATTAACCAGAATTCACTGCCGTCACCATGTTACTTGGGCAAGACAGCATGTCAACTTACAGTTAGGACACTGAGAACATGTCATTTTTGAGATGAGTCATGTTTCCAGCATGTTAAAGTTGATGGTAGGATACGTGTTTGTCGTTTTCCTGGAGAACAGATGAGGGAAGACTGCCCTTTCTTACATGGAACACACAGGAGTTGGTGCAATACATGTTTGGGCAGTTATTCATCATAGTGGGAGACTGCTCTTCATATCCTCCAGGGAAATATCAGTGCCACCTCCTACAGGCATGACTTAGAGACAATATTTTTACCATATGCTAGGGCAAGGTTTGGAATAGCTGTGTGTTCCAGGATGACAGTGCCCATATTGTACAGGATTATCTCGACCACGATGACGTTACAAGATTACCATCGCCAGCAAAGTTTCCAGATTGTAATCCCATGGAGAACTGTTGGGCAGAACTGAGACGAAAAATTGCTAACCACGACCCTAAACCAGCTACTCTAGCTGAATTACAGTGATAAGTTGGGATGAAAGTATGGTGGATTACATCAATAACCTCATCGACAGCATGCCACGTCGCCTTGAAGAGATTATTAGAATACGAGGAGGACCAACCACGTAATGAATGTTTAATATGAACGGATATAAGGTTACAGACGCAATTTATAATAATGTGATGTTATATTTTGTCATTATATATGTTTTGGTAAGGTTTTGTTGTGATAGATGAAATGTTGAATAACACATCTTTCTACAGGTGTCTGATAAAATTATTTGCTGTTCTAATAAATCATTCATGATGTCCATAGAACCTTCTCATTATACAAATTATAAATGTAGTTGTTTAATATAACATTTCTCAATTTAGCTGCGTTAAGTGTATTTGTATACCATCTTAATAATAATGATTTTATCTGTTACAAAATATGTAAACATTTTGGCCAAGGATATTCCAAAAAAGTATTAAATATTAGGATATTTTTCATTATGAATGGATTTTCTCTATCCATATCTTATAAGGATCTAATTAGCAGTTACATGTGGAGGTATGGTCGGAAATGTTAATGTTTTTTATTTAAAATATTCCCCTTAGATTTTTATATTATAGTTTTCATATTTGACATAGTGTAATTACACTATACAGTTTGAATGCTAAAAACTTACGGTTGTTTTGGATACAAAGCTAATTAATAATATATAATGAAAAATAGTTAAAACGAATTAATGGTTTATATGTTGATCCCATTCATTATTTTTATAAATCTCGAGTATCTCAGCCACCACATATAAAACTAACTTTATATTTTCGTCATCTTCACAAATGCGCTTGTTTCCAAAGCCAAAATAATTTTAACATTAAAGGACGTACTTTATAGATGGAATTTATAATTGTTTGCTTTTGAGCATTTTAATGAGATAAAACAAATGGTAATAATCTTTTGATTCATACACAATGTGAAATTAATGATAATAAAGCCTACTAAACAATGGACAAAAGATATATATGTATGTGGTACGTGTTTTTGTTATTTAATGGTATCTCGGAACCTGAATTACAAGAAGTATGTTAAAATATAAACAAATTTGATAAATGTCTGCCCCATTTTTTCCTGTTTGTCAGGGTCATACAAGACTAAAAGGTCACGTGACGTCACAGTTACTAAGGTTGAATGGTTCAGTTGTGTGTTACCAGATGGCTTGTTGCTTGGGGCGGAAAATGGGGAAACCAAAGTTTAGGACAATGATGAGCACGCAGATGGTTTGCAAGCGAACAACCAAAGGATGTTGTAGGTTAGCAGATATTAGCGTGTGTGATTACATCATACTGAACATTTTTATGTTTTACATTTTGATTATTTATATGTCATGAATCTGTTTAGAGGTCTGTTTTACATAAATTCAAGATGCGTAAGCTAACAATCTAAGAAGTCCTGAAACAGAATACTTCTTGTCACCTTATAAATAAAACATCAAACTCTAGGTGTATATTATATGTATTTGCATTATAAATAGTTTTGTTTTTAAAAGAAAAAACTACTATTGTTATAAACAACACATTCAATTGAACTAAACTATGCATGCCTATTTAAATATATTTACACATGGCTTGTGTATATCGTATATATACATACATATTATTCATACCTTCGGTGTATAGGACGCAAGCAGATTTTGGCATCAAATTTTGGGGTAAAAAAGTGCGTCTTATACACCAAAAAATACGTTAAATTAGTGTATAATGCATATCTAGGGTTTATTATTTTTATGGGCAATTAGTTCTTTAGGGAGATTGTAAGTTAAACTGAAATATAGATATTCATATATATAAATAATGATGTGAAGCAATTTTTCTAGAATTCCTAGGATATGCTATAGCTGTTAAACTTTGTATCATGTCACGCAAGATGATGCTTTATCGACTATTAGAATGTCATTTGACATAATACAATAAAAATGCTACTATATTTAATTAGACCAAAATTATTTTCTATAAAATTCGAATGTTACGAAAAACAAGAATCTATGTAGACTGTAAACCAATATATGAATCTATGTAGACTGTAAACCAATATATGAATATTCATGAAGTATGTCATACAATTAGACCATGAGATATCATTTTTAAGTAATTAAACACTTTGCTTATTGAAGTGAAACTATAAAGTTAACTATTACTAAGAACTAAAGAGATTTAAATAGTTTATGTTTTATGTTCCCTAAATAATAAAAAAATAAATTTCAGTGAAAGCAATGAAGATTTTGCAGGTTTTGAACCAAACTAAATAACAGTAAACCTTTTTTGATTGATGGTATTTTCTCATTTTGATCTCTTTTGTGTTTAGAACATTATGTACTAATTTTCAAAGTATGAAATTGAATTTTTGTTCAATAAAAATCTTTCAAATGCGACTGTAGCTTTTTTCTCTCAAAACTTTGTCTTCAAAATAAGGGTGCGTCTTATATTCCAAAAAATACGGTATTATACATTATATTTTTAAACTTATTTTTCTTATAATATAGAACAGTAAATAATGAAGTAAAGCAAGTAATTATCTCTTCTAGTTATGACCTTTGTACTTGGTCGCTGCTTGATGTAGGTTGTTAAGCCTTTAAAAATTTGCACATGGAGGATATGAAACAAAATATTTTTTTAGGTATATATACATTTAAATAACTAAAAAATCATAAATTACTATATTAATACCATAGAATTCCACTATAATTTATCAATCTTAATTACTAAGATGTATTTTAGCCTAAAAAATATGAAATTTTGAGCAGACTAAAGACACCCTACCTCGTTAAAATATTGGTTCAAAAGAAAGCAATGGTGTCCTAAGAATTTAAAATGGCTGAGAAAGCCACAAGTGTGACATTCTGCACTTCTGATTGGTTATCATGTCATATATAGAAGTAAGTGTATAAAAGGGAGCATTTCCAAAAATGGAGAGAGGTGGGCGGAGTTTCACTGTGTTTGATTTATTACATGAGCAATATCTTAGCAAATTGAAAAAATGCTAATATTTTATATTCTAGCTTGTCAATATTGGTAATTTGAGTTTCTAATTCGTATGATACTATAGACTTAATATTTTGACTTTAGAAACATTTAATTTGAACCAGTGCTGCATTCAACATACCATGTGACACACGAAAATGGATGTTTATCTGTGATTTTTTAATATTTGTTTTTAAACTAAGAAATGGAGTAATATATAGAACTAAAATTTGAATTATAATGTACAGTTTGATACCAAAGTTATTGACATAAATTCGTGAAATAGTATTTCAATAAAATTTTGAATACGAGTCAACAAACGAGATGACATGGCCTTTCACCCATGACGTATCTTGAAAGGTTTAAACTAGGCATGGAAGATAGGCAGGAATACCATGCCTTCTTCAGTGATATTAGTCTATGAGTGGGTATGGTCTGAATTAGGCCTTATTTAGGAAAAAGAGAACATCAAGGATACCTCAAGTGGTTTTGCGGAACACCATACCTTATGGGTGAACACTAAATTGGGACAAGATTACCTTACATTGTGCAGAGTTTAGTTAATTACACCCTTGCAGGCAACACTTGTCACTAAGCACGATCCTGTTAGAGACTAGAAGGCTTTGCAAAAAAATAGTAAGAAAAACAAGAAAGCCTACCAAAGCAGAAACAGTATGATGTGTGAAGAATAGTGACTGGAACAGATGATGGAAATAGTGTGTGTGACAAAAATGTGAGGGGTTGTCCACATGCCAGTCCAAACAAATGATACAAATGAGCAGTCAATGAGAGAGATATAGATAACAAATTTGATGGGAGGATTCCTGGATATGCTGACATGCATCTCCATCCAATGAAGAAAATACCAAACAGATATGCTGTCAGACAAATCTAGTGAGAGTGACAGGAGAAAGATTGTGAGTGAATGTAGGATTCCATGGAATGAAGAGACAGGGTGTTGGGAACTATGAAAGGAACAAGTGTGGGCCAAATAACAATGGACCAAACAAACAGGACATAGGAGGCGACTGGGATCCGAGGAAGTTTTTGTCGTCTTGGATGACCATTAACTCGAACTCTACCGGCTACTAACTTTCTGTGTAGCCAATGT